>NC_090324.1:198484695-198598646 GCF_040869045.1 Eurosta solidaginis
CTCGGTACCATTTCCTTTCTCTGCATATTTCACTACATTTTTTCCTTGCTTTTCCCCATTTATTTACACTCCTCTTTCTCTTTGTATCCTCTTTCTTTGTCTTTTACTTTCCCCTTTATTTTTAATATAACTTACCCGGCAAAGCATAATTTGGTTCATTCGTTTCAAGGGATTCCTCTAATGCTCTCTTCTTTAAGATGATCCCGTCTGCTCTCAATTTTGATAAGCAACTGTGATATTTTGCATACAAACAGCCACCTGGTTTCTTTCCTTTAACAGCAAGATAATAAGTTTCCTGTACCAAATCGTAATCCATTATAAGAGTAAAGACATTTAGAGGAGGTAGTAGCATTATTATACCTGTGTTTCCTTTGTAAAATATTTAACGATTTTACATGATAATAGATCAAAGGCATATGGACGAGCACAGATTTTAGCATCAATCAAATAACTGGTCACAGTTGCAGATAATAATTTACGGTATTTCGGTGTAAGATTTTGTTTGTTTTCGTAAAACATTAGGATTTGTTTCCCACTAGCTGTTTCATTGAGAATATCTTCTATAGATTTCTGTAACAAGTTTTGAAAATGATATACAAAACAGTTGTAAATACTGTATAAAAATTAAGTGCGCTGTTTAGGTGATAGCCACTGGTGCAGTGAAATAACGCCCGGAGGTTTTATTTTTTTATACAATAAAACTAATAAAAAGAAAATGCATTTTGTAATTTCATTTAATTAAAATAATAAATTAATACTGATACTCCCAGCCCTACCACCCACTTCCATTCCTAGCCCTACTCTCAATCCTAGTCCTACTCCAATTCCATTCCCATTCATACTAACACTCCCATCTTGTTCTTACTCTCACTTCCACTTCCATTCCTGCACCTGCACCTGCTCCCATCCCTTTCTTACTACTACTACTACAATCCCATTCCTACTCCGACTTCCACTCCCATTCCTCCCCACACTTCCACTCCCATTCCGCCTCACACTCCCCCTCCCGCAAAGTCAAGACGAACTTGGCACCGATTTTCATTTCTTAGCAGTCAGTACACTTACATCGTAGAAACTTCTGACACCACTGTTGAAACTTGAGGCTGGTGGCGTGGGTTCCGATAAGCAATGTGTCTCTGTAGTACCTCCTTCATCCTGTGGACAAAAATTATTTTAAATATGTTATGATTAAAAATGTTATGTTTTATTACTACTTCCGCTTGCCATTTTAAAAGATTTCTCTCAAATATTACGCGCTGTCCAAACAGAGATTTGTCAATTAGGGTATCCAAATGATTTGGTTTCAAATGACGTAAGCTTTCAATTGTAAAGCCATTATCTTTATTTTTAAAGTCTTAAATAAGCATAACAACTATAAAATATAAAGCAATAATTTACCTTTAAGAAGTTCAAAAAATACTCCTCCTTGCAGCTTCTCCATTAAATTTTTTAATTCTTCTGCCATTGCGCACACAATCGGATAAATGTTTTGTAAACACCCTAATGAAGAAATTAAACGATGCATCAATATGTAAAAATTTAGCAAAGGACTTATTTATTATGCTTTATTTACTTACAAATGCTTTATTTGCGACGATTTGTACGTGGATTGCAATTTTCACGCTATTTTATCGGCAAAGAAACAGAACATATATTCATACATACGTATGTATGCACATACAAAGAAGTTAGAAAGTCCGACTAAAAAATTTAGATGAACGAATATGTAAAAATGTAGCAATAATTAATATATGCATTTATACTTACAAACGATTTATTTATGACAAATTTTACGAGAATTGCAATCTTGAAGGCTTATATATTTTGCCAAAAAAGTGAGGAATATCACAATTTCATTTAATTTCGACACGCCAGGAAATAATGATGGAGAACTAGTGATGGAAATATCGATAGTACGGGTAGTTTTTTATTACTGTAACAATCGGGTTTCATTCAAAAGCTATCGATGCTATGATTAGAATGAAAATATTTTTGGTTTTGTTACCTATAATGACCTATCTGAATCAAACATTTTGGAAAAAATAGCCAAACTGGAAAACGCTTCAAAATGCATTCGAACCAACTTTATGAAACACAAATCACATACCCAGATTGAGCATTCACGAGTTCAAAATTGCTTCGTTCTGCGCATCTACGTCACAGTTGACTGTTTGAGCGAATAAAAGAGAGAAAAAACAAGAGCTAAGGGAAAATGATGTAAGAATTGCCCCTAAAAATTAGCTGATCCAATGTTTACGTGCGCAATGCGCAATCTTCTTGTGTGATTTGTGTTTATGAAAATCAATGAAATCGATTAATGGTGACATACCATAACGCTAACGCCTAAACCATACCCTAGCCAACGAATTGGTTTTTGGTTTTCTGCCATATCCATAAACACCTGATTGCCATTTTTGTGTTATTGAAAATTTTTGTGTTTGGTTGTATTTAGTTTTTCGAAATTAAAACTATATTTTTCGTGAAAAAAGTGGAAAATAAAATATTTATGTCTCTCAAGAGATATTTGCAAAAAACGCGAAATGAGGCGTCGTTTAAGGCGATGTCTAATAAAACTTTTGTGGCGCGTTGCGTGACATTTAATTTTGGCAGCTAAGATAAATGCTGGTAATTAAACGCAACATAAGTGGGCGAAATGCGGTCGTGCTTTTATTACGCACATATGCGTTTGCGCCTAAATTTTGTATGAAGAGATAAGCGCTCAAATCCCTCCATGCGAAATTTAAGCGCAAACGCATATGCGTAAAAAACACGACCAAAGCAGGGATGCACCTTAACGTTAAGCTAATCGTTTATCAAAAAATTTCCACCGTTTCCGTTGAAACACTTCGAAATATTATCGATAAAGAAATTATCAAGATAAATTGTATCTCGTTTTTAACCGAAACGAAAAGCTTTCGTTAACGTTAAAAACGTTAACAAAAACGTGATACTTTATGTATGAATTGTGCTGGCAATGCTATAGACATGGTGAAGCCGTAAGGTGGTAACAGCGAGTGGACATACAAACAAACTCCATGTAATTTGTTTGTGCAATTCGTTGGTGGTAATGTCAAAAATACTCTGAGAAATATTCGTACTGTCAAAATTCATGATAAAAGTTGCAATCAGCTTGGCTAATGCTTTCACCTTTAATGACTCCGGCATCAATCAGCTTTGCCAGCATAGTTTGAAATTAATAATCAAAATAAACGATTTGATTTCGTTTTGATATGGCAGAAAACGAAACAAAATCATTTCGTTAATTTGATGTTCTTAACGTTAATAAACGAAACGAAATGACTTTGTTTCGTTTATTAACGTTAATTATCGAAACGAAATGATATCGGTTCGTTGGTTAAGCATGCCTGGACCAAAGTTCATTAACATATTTAGAAAGGGTGGCAGCATTATATTCCGGTTTTCAGAAACAAAGATAAATCTCTCCTCAAATTAATGTCACTTTTTATACAGAAATAGAAAAATTTTACTCAATTCATAGAATATTTCTTCAATCTATGGAAATTTTTTTTAGGTAAGTGCTTTTTTCTGAGTGTAGAACTAAGGCCCACTCCCTTTTAAAATACTCATTAACACCATTCGTTTGATGCCCATATTGTACAAACAAATTCTAGGTTCACCCCTGGTCCACCTTTGTGGCGATATATCGAAACGGCGTCCACCTATGGAACTAAGGATTACTCCCTTTTAAAATACTCATTAACACCTTTCATTTGATACCCATATCGTACAAACGCATTCTAGAGTCACCCCTGGTACACCTTTATGGCGATATCTCGAAAAGGCGACCACCTATACAACTACCACCACTTCCTTTTAAAACCCTCATTAATACCTTTAATTTGATACCCATATCGTACAAACACATTCTAGAGTCACCCCTGGTCCACCTTTATGGCGATATTTCGAAACGGCGTCCACCTATAGAACTAAGGCTCACTCCCTTTTAAAATACTCATTAACACCATTCGTTTGATGCCCATATTGTACAATCAAATTCTAGGGTCACACCTGGTCCACCTTTATCTCGAAACGGCGTCCACCTGTGGAACTAAGCATCACTCCCTTTTAAAATACTCATTAACACCTTTCTTTTGATACCCATATTGTACAAACAAATTCTAGGGTCACCCCTGTCCCACCTTTATGGCGATATCTCGAAACGGCGTCCACCTATGGAACTAAGGATTACTCCCTTTTAAAATACTCATTAACACCTTTCATTTTATACCCATATCGTACAAACGCATTCTAGAGTCAACCCTGATCCACCTTTATGGCTATATCCCTAAATGGCGTCCACCTATAGAACTATGGTCCAGTCCCTCATAAAATACTCTTTAATGCCTTTGATACACATGTCATACAAACACATTCCAGGGTTTCCCTCTGTTCATTTTCCTACATGGTTATTTTCCCTTATGTTGTCACCATCGCTCTCAACTGAGTATGTAATGTTCGGTTACACCCGAACTTAACCTTCCTTACTTGTTTATTAATGCAATTGAGGATAAATAAGAAAACTATGAGGTTTACGCTATGATAATCAGCAAGGGAAGGCACTGTATCGATTTAAAGAGATTAAATATTTTTGGAGCGGTATATACATGTAATGCCGAGACAAAAAAAAAATATTTGAGATGTAAAATCGATATACGTGCCCACTGTATCTAGCTTAGTTTTTCTTATTATATTTTTAATTGAGGACAAGAGATATTTTAGTTCAACTTGAGAAAATTTTAAAATATGCTGAGATTTGTCGCAATAAAATTTGAGGGGTAGTTTTATCAAGCGTGCCCACTGTAGCTCTAATCGAGTTTTTCTTATTTTGCTTTGCACATATACCGTACTGAGTTTTGCAATATGGGGTTATTGCTGTATATATGTATATATATATTTATATATACGAGATGGTATGTGCAGATTTTGGCGGGAAATTGTGAAGCTTTGGCAGGAAATGAGGATTATTGCCTGGAGATAAAAATCCTCGAAAATGAAATTTGCCTTAATTTTCTTTGTTTATATATAATTTCCCACTGTTTAGGGATGTATTAAAATTGAGTTACTACTCACGGTTTCCAAATGCAGTCTTTTTGTGTCCTTGTAAGTTTTTTGGTCACTGGCTTCTTCTTGGCGAGGAAGGACCACTGTTGAGGGGGGTTGGCAGGATAAAATTAACCCTCCTTTTCTTCTTGTGGGATGTAGCTGTGGTGGCGATGATGGTGGTTGTGATAAGGCGCTTTGATGTTGGTGGCGGTTGAAGCTGGTGGCGGTGGCTCCTGGGCTGGATAATATAGCGTTCAGTTTGTCTGCAGCGGGTTCTGCAAGAATTGCGTCAAAGCTAACTTATGCTTTATTTCTACTATTATAGCGGCCGTATAGATATTGCATATAACTTTGGTTCACAGCCAGCAAACAAGGCTGTTAACACTTAGGATTTCACTTCACATACAACTTAATAGTCCAGATTCATCAAGAGTTATGCACCATAGAAAAAGTTATTAATGTTCAAAGAGGATTCTTATACTGATTTTCACACAATAATTGCTTCTTTTCAGTTACCAAACCTCACCAAATCAACTAAATAATATTATGCAGTGAAACTATTTCTTTTAATATATTATCTTTAAAGGAGACTTTACAAATTTTTTTTGTGTCACACACGGGATAGATAAAATTCGAATAATTCATGTAAAAGCAAAATGTTAACAAAACATATGTATATGTGTATGTACACACCATCCCGATCTGTCAACTCAAGGATAGGGTTGCCAGATCGGCGAAGTGTGAACTCTTATACTCTAGTAGATATAATTCATGGATTTAACGTAATTCATGAGTCTTAAATATAATAGTTATACATCAAATAGTAATGTATAAAAAGGTTCAATGTACATATTTATATATATTGTTACAAAACTAAGGAGTACTGCCAGCTCTAAGCCGATGCTAAGCAGTGACGTGAATGAACATCAATTATTCAATCATCATGTATCTACATAAACGAAACAATAACTGCGTCTACATATATGTACCATGTACGTATACGAGCAGCGGAGAGTCAATGCAGAAATACATGCATATATCTGAAATACTCCTATAAGTATGCAATCAGAAAAACTATAAAATTGTGCAATTGTAGTTATAGCTGAGAAGTTTGAGAGCTCATGGACAATGCTAATAGATTCTAGAAGATGCCAACGAGGAAACCAGAGAGTATAAAAGGCCGCAGATGTAGAGGCGCTGGAATTCAGTTTGATTTGAGTTGCCAAGCAGTTACGACTAAGACGATATCTAGCGAGCAATAGCAGTATTATTTTGAAAGTCAGTTTCATTTAAGCTATCAGTTTGGTTATTAAGCTATTCGTTGCACAGTTTGAGTGTTATTGTGAAGTATTTTAATAAAGGCCATTATTCAATATTGGAGTTATTTATTCAAAAGTTTAGCGATACGAACCTAGCAAAAGGGCAAATAAGAGGATTTGCAGCAAATTCGTTAGAATTGGTGTCAAAAGTGGGATTGTTGAATAAATCCCGGAGGACAACAAGGACATGGCAAAGTTCAGTGAATTGAAGATCCAGCAACTGAAGAAGGAGTTGGAGAGCCGTGGATTGAATACAAGCGGCGTTAAACTTGAACTTCAGGCACGGCTACGAGAAGCAATGGAAGCAGAAGGAATTGATGTGGAGAGTATGTCTTTCATCTTGATGGCGAGGAGACAACAAAAATTGAAGAGAAAAACGAAACATCGCAGATGGTTACCAGCACAGACTTGAACATAATTTTAGCTGCAATATCTGCTCAAACATCGACAGTGTCATCCCAACTGGCAGAACAGCAGACATATATGGAATCGCAGGAGAACCGTATAACATCCAAGATGGATGAACAGAAGGCGCGTATTTCAGAAATGTCGTCACAAATGTCATCACAACTGGAAGAGCAGAAGACATTTATGGCATCACAACTAGAATCACAGGAGAACCGTATAACATCCAAGATGGAAACACAATTGGAAGAACAGAAAACACACATGGCGTCACAAATTGCAGAACAATTAAAAGAACAAGAGGCACGCATAACATTACAGCTCGAAGCACAAGAAGAGCGTATCTCAACAAAGCTGGAGGCACAGGAAACAAAATTCTCATCGCAGCTGGAGGCTATTAGTGAACGACAAAATAAAGTGGAGGCCGAGATGGATGCTTTGAAAGATCGGATTCAGGAGTTACAATTGAACCGTCCAATCACTTTAACGTCTACTTTGAAGGTAAAATCCCCAAAGTTTGATGGTTCTGTTCCATTCCAGGTATTTAAGCTCCAATTTGAGAAGACGTCGGCAGCGAACAACTGGAATGCTGAAGATAAAGTTGCAGCTCTGTTCGTGGCATTGAAAGGGCCAGCAGCCGAAACCCTCAGATGATTCCCGAAGGAGAGCGGAACAACCATGAAGCGTTGATGGCCGCTGTCGAGAGACGTTATGGAAGCGAGCATAGGAAACAGATATTCCAAATTGAGTTGCAAAACCGTCACCAAAGAGCTAATGAGACTTTGCAGGAGTTTGCCTTGGATATTGAAAGATTGGCTCATCTTGCAAATGCGGACGCACCGTGAAATACACTGAAAGGGTTAAAATCCAGATCTTCATAAATGGCATACGAGAAGTGGAAACGAAGCGGGCTACATATGCGAATCCAAAACTAACATTTGCTGAAACGGTGTCACAAGCTCTGATTCAGGAAACAGCGTCGCTTCTGTGTAAGCCAGTTTTCACAGCACGCCGTGTGGAAGTAGAAAGGCCAGAGTGGGTAGACGCAATATTGGAGGCGCTGAAAGGATCGCAAAAGCGGTGTGATAAAGTTATTAAATGTTTCAAGTGCGGCAACCCAGGTCACATTGCACGTCATTGCGATCTTGGTCCTAATAGTTCCAACAATGTGGGTGGCCGTAAACGCAAAGCTGGCGGAAATGTGCAAGAGCGTGTCGGATGTAAAGAACGAAAACTTGCCCCGGCTATTGAATGTCCTGTGATATCTGTATCGCAGATTGGAAGGAATTCAAGCAGTCTTAATATCAGAGGGAATGTGGATGGTAAAGAGCGTGTACTGACTGTAGATACGGGGGCATCTCATTCCTTGATTCGATCAGATTTAGTCAACACGAATATAAGACCAAGGCAGTCGGTTCTATGTACCGGAGCGACTCGGGATTTTTCCCGACCAAGGACTGTCATTTCAGTGTGACCCCATTTAATTTGTTTCGTCCCTCCCACAAATTGTCATCCTCCCAGCAGCTCCTTGCAGCAGGACTGCTACATATTCTCTTACTCCGGGAAGGTATCGAACCCAATCCGGGTCCGTCTCCTGACCCCGGTCCTGAGAAATGGTTTTGCTGCATTTGCCAGAAAAGAATATTTTTAGGACGGTCATACTCTGTTCAGTGTGTCTCGAGCAAGAGATGGTTGCATCGGACAGGTTGTTCTGGGCTTGATCCCAAAACCCGACGTCCACGTAACTTTTATAAATCTTTTGTGGCTCCTTGCTGCTCACGCCCAAGGGCGTCCCGTAGTCTACGCCTAAGCGCCCCTCCACTACCTTCCAGCAGCCTCGCTGCTCAGCAAGCCACAACAAGTACCCGCTGCTGCTCGCGCCCCACGGCGCCAACAACTCAAACAGCTGATACCACTCATAACTACTACCTTCGTAGTAGAGCTGGTAGCAATGCTGAGCATCAGCCCCTGCCCCCGTCTTCTTCTCCCCCCCCCTCTTTTCTGGCAGCAATCATGCAGGTCAGGGAAACAGACTCTTAGTCCCTGCACCGTCTGCCAGCACAGAATATATAGGTTTGCGACATCCGCTCAATGCAGCTCCTGCCTTGGGTGGTGCCACTTTCCTAGATGTTCTGGTCTCCGCGACGGCAACCCCTCGACGGGTTCCATCACGCCATGTTGCCAGGTCGCTAACCCAAATCATCCGGGTACCCCAATGCTTGCCCAAGGGCGCCCAGTCCCAAGGCCACAACAGCAATTGCGTCCTGGCCTTCCACAACCTAGGCGTAGTCACCCGTCACTTACCCCTAGAGTGGCGTCGTCACCCCTCATGCACTTCAGAATTCTGCTGTTAAACTGTAATGGACTAACTGGGAAGATTACGGAGATAGTCGATTTCATGAAGCGGCACAACATCCGCATTGCTGCGATTCAAGAGACTAAACTCACAGAAAGATCTGCATTGCAGACCTGCTCTGGGTATAATGTCCACAGGAAGGACCGCGAGAGCGGAAATGGAGGCGGCCTCGCGTTTATTATACACCACTCTGTGCAATATCATATATTTGATCCTGGCATCGACCGCAGGGACAATGTCCTAGAACGTCAAGGCCTATCTGTCCGGTCAGGCGATGCAAATCTAGAAATCATCAACATCTACATCCCTCCTGTCACCTGTTGCCCCAGTGGATACGGCCCTAAAATCGAGGCCTTACTCACTGGCAACAATCGCATTATCTTAGGCGATTTCAATGCCCATCACGACCCATGGCATTCAAACTTGCGGGCGGACAGTAGGGGTGAGATGTTGGCGGATCAAATAGAAGAAACGACGTTCTGCACAATAAACGGAGACGCCCCACACGTATGGTAGGAAGCTGTCATAGCTCGCCAGATATCTCAATCGTGAGCGCAGAACTCGTAAACTGCGTCAACTGGCAGCCGATGGTAACATTGGCATCCGACCACCTGCCCATACTTATTTCGTTCGAGCGTACCGCTGACTTCATCGTCACCGAAAAACGCACTTTCATAAACTTCAAAAAAGGAAAGTGGGAAGAATATAAATCTGCAACAGACAGCAGCTTTGCTGCCCTCCCTATCCCGACTGATGCCCGCCAAGGGAAGCGTGCCTTCCGTAAGGTCATTGAATCCGCCTCGGCAAATTTCATTCCCGCCGGGAGAATTCCCGAAATCCGGCCCCACTTCCCGGCGGAGGCCGCGAGCTTAGCGAGGGAACGCGACCTTATAAGACAGCTTGATCCAGGCGACCCCCAAATAAGGGATATAAACCAACGCATCAGATTGCTTGTGGACGAACACAAGCGGGCGAAATGGGAAGAGCACCTAAGAGGTTGTAACCTCTCTACCGGTGTAGGTAAACTTTGGTCCACCGTAAAGTCCCTATCGAATCCGACTAAGCACAAAGACAAAGTTTTCATCGCCTTTGGCGATAAGGTGCTGTCGGATGCGGAAAAATGCGCGAGCGCTTTCTGCCGACAATATATAATACATCCTACGGTCGACAAAGATAGACGGAGAGCCAATAGACACGCACATAAACACAAATTCAGCGCGTCACCAATCGCCATCACCGCTAGAGAGGTTGAGGACGCCATTGGTCGCGCTAAACCATCCAAGGCAGTGGGCCCAGACGGCATAGCCATGCCGATGCTTAAAAACCTAGGGAAAGAGGGTTTCAAATATTTACCGCATGTCTTCAACCTGTCCCTCTCCACCTTTGCCATACCCGAGAAATGGAAAATGGCCAAGGTGGTCCCGCTACTAAAGCCTGGGAAACCAGCTAACGTAGGTGAGTCATATCGTCCGATATCTCTCCTATCGCCAGTGGCAAAGACGCTTGAAGCCATTTTGCTCCCTTATTTCCAAGCACATTTGCAGCTAGCCCCTCATCAGCATGGCTTCAGAAAACTATATAGCACTACCTCCGCGCTAAATGTCATTAGCACCCAGATAAATTGCGGTTTGAATCAATACCCCCACCATAGAACAGTACTCGTAGCGCTAGACCTATCAAAAGCCTTTGATACGGTCAACCATGGCTCATTACTGCAAGACCTGGAAGGGTCTACCCTTCCCCGATGTCTTAAAAGGTGGACCGCAAATTATCTGGGTGGTCGGCAGGCATCGGTGCAATTCAGAAACGAAACATCAAAATCAAAGAGAATTAAACAAGGGGTGCCACAGGGTGGTGTCCTATCCCCACTTTTGTTTAATTTCTACATATCTAAGCTACCTTCACCACCGGAAGGAGCCACAATTGTTTCCTACGCCGATGGCTGCACAATAATGGCCACAAGCCCAGGCCCAAAGATCGATGAGCTATGCAATAAAATAAACGGCTATCTCCCTGATCTCTCCAGTTTTTTCGCCTCGCGAAACCTGGCATTGTCACCGACTAAATCTTCCGCGACCTTATTTACAACATGGACGCCCCAGATGTCGACCATATTGAACATCCACGTCGATGGCACTACGCTACCGACTGCCCTACACCCCAAAATCTTGGGTGTGACATTTGATCAGGATCTACATTTTGGTGCGCACGCAACCGCAATTGTTCCGAGAATTCAGAGCCGTAATAAAATCCTCAAATCCCTTGCTGGCAGTACCTGGGGAAAAGATAAAGAAACGCTCATGACCACATACAAAGCAATTAGCCAGCCGATTACGTGCTACGCGTCACCCATATGGTCGCCAAACCTAAAAACTACCCACTGGAAGAAACTACAGGCTTGCCAAAATACTGCTCTCAGAATCGCCACGGGCTGTCTTCTTATGTCCCCAGAACACCATCTGCATAATGAGGCGAGAATACTCCCCATCAGGGAGATAAATGAGATGCTGACCAAACAGTTTCTGTTGAATACCCAGAAACCTGGGCATCCCAACAGACATCTGATTGACGAACCAGCACCGCCTAGGGGCCTAAGGAGTCATCTCCGTAAGCATTTTGAGGAAATACGGCACCTGAGAACCCAGCCGTATGAAGCGAAAAAACACAAGCAGGTCCTTGGTGAACTCCATAGACAGGCGTCGGACCTTTATGTCGGGAATTGCCCGGTGAATCCAGTACTTGAAGAAAAATATCCAGAACTCGCGGAAGAGGAACGCATACTCCCCAGGGAAACGTGTGTCACTCTTGCTCAACTTCGTTCTGGATACTGTAACAGGTAAAACTCTTACCTATCCAGAATCAACCCCGACATACAAAATGTATGCCCCGCTTGCAATGTGTTCCCACATGACACCAACCATCTCTTTAATTGTAATGTGGAACCAACGCCTCTAACACCCCTTTCCTTATGGTCCACCCCTGTTGAAACGGCAAGTTTCCCTGGACTCCCGTTAGAGGATATTGATGAAAATTTGTGATCGGTCGCGGCTATTAGGTGGGGCGAGCATTGCTATAACAACAACAACAACCATTGCTTCGAGCAAGATTACGTACAGCCACTGGACAGGACACCCAGGTAATTGGAGAAGTAGCATGCGAAGTCGCAATTGGGAACGTCAGGGTACTACACAATTTTATAGTGGCAGATTTTTGATGAAATCATAATTGGAGTGGACTTCTTAATCAACCAAGGCATCAAGATCGGCATGCAACGCAAGACGATGCGATATAAGAACATGGATGCACCACTTAATTTCGGCTACGAAAAAGGCCACAGCAGTAATCGAGTGCTGGTGGAGCAGAATCAGCAAATACTATAAAAGGTGGAAAAGGAATTGTCTGTTTTGTGAGGTGTAAGTGCGAATGAGTGAATGAATCTTTATTCAAATATTGTTAGCTTATTTATACTAAATTATTCTAAACATATTCTTACATACATATTTACTTTAATTATACATACTTACAATACCTACGTACAAATATGTACCTCCATATTTGTGTTGAGTTGTGACGTCTGTGGGAAACGCAATGTCAGCAAATTTGCCTGAAAGCAAATTTGGCTTAGTCGTGCGTTGTACACACACCTGTATTAAATCGTTTGAATTGCTCTGTCAGGAACAATTAGCAAATGACCCTTTTGTGTTGATTTAAATTTAGACTCTTTTTGTTACAGGGTAGCATATTAACTGGTTTACTCATTTGGCATTGAAATTGTTGGCTGTTTACACTACCATACCACCAAAATCGGAGGCGGTCATCTGGGCAAATATTGATGGAGATGGTGGGAAAAACAAATTGTGGGTTGTCGAAACAGCAAAGAGATAAACTCCGAACGTACTTGTATGAAAAAACCCTGGCTATTACAAAACAAGATGGACGTATTCCGATAAGGGTACTCAATGAGTTCAAATAACCACTCAAACTGACCAAAGGAGCTATTTTGGGAAGATGCCAAGAGGTTGAAGTAGTTATTAGCTGTGAACAGCTCCAGGAACATGTTTCAACTAGTAATACTGGTCTTTCAAATGACATCACGGCATGGGCGGAGGGGCTAGAGGAAGACTATCAGAGTAAGGCAAAACAACTGCTCCTAAAGTACGCAAACATATTTGACTAAGATGGCTCCAAAGCAGGCCGCACCAAGGTTGTGAAACATTAAATTGACACTGGAGATGCGAGGTCGATCCGTCAGGCTCCTCGCAGTGTACCACAGGCGAAGCGGGAAGTTGTGAGTCATACAAGAAATGAGCAACAGCGGCGTCATCGAACCATCAGTTAGTCCATGGAGCCCACCGGTAGTACTTGTAAAGAAGAAGGGTGGAAAAATGAAGTTGTGCGTGGACTACCGCAAGTTGAACAACGTCACGAAAAATTATAGCTACCCATTGCTTAGAATTGACGACACTCTGGACTTATCTCACACAAAATGGTTTTCCACACTGGACTTAAAAAGTGGCTACTGGCAGGTGGAGGTGAAGGTGAAAGACAAGGAGAAAACAGCCTTCAGTGTCGGAGATGGTCTTTGGCAGTTTAAAGTAATGCCTTTGGACTATGTAATGCACCAGCTAATTTTGAAAGACTAATGGATCAGGTACTGAAAGGGCTACATTGGAAAACATGCTTAGTATACCTATACGACATCATCGTATTAGGAAAGAACTTCGAAGAACAACTGAATACCGTGGAAGAGTTTTTTCAAAGAATAGCTGGTGTTGGTCTGAAACTTAGTCCCAAAAAGTGTTCTTTGTTCAAGAAGCAAGTTGGTTACTTGGGTCATAAAGTAACGACGAAAGGCATCTGCATCGCGAATGAAAAGATGGAGGCAGTAAAGGATTGGCCAAGCCCACAGAATCTTCATGAGTTAAGAAGTTTCCTTGGGCTGTGTACATATTACCCCCGATTTGTATCAAATTTCGCTAGCGAAGCCCATAGCCACCACGAGCTTACAAGAAAAAATAAAGCTTTTGAATGGAAAAAGGAACAGGAAGTGGCTTTCCAAACATTGAAAGAGCGTTTGTGCACTGCCCCAATGTTGGCATATCCGATTCCAGGAGCAACGTTTATTCTAGACACAGATGCGAGTAGATATGCTATAGGAGGCGTTTTATCACAACTGGCCGATGGAGAGGAGAAAGAAGTTTCATATTACAGCCGATCAATTGGAAAACCAGAAAGGAACTATTGCGTTACACGGAGAGAGCTGTTGGCATTGCTAGAGTGCATTAAACATTTTCACAAGTACCTCTGTGTCAGCAGAGAGTCCTATTGCGAAGTCACATTGGGCACAGTGGAACAGTTTAGAATTTATATCCGGTTGCTTGCATGAGACAACGGGCCAAACTTCCGCAAAGGTAATTTTTGGCACTGGCCTTCGACTGCCAGCTGATTTGAAGTTTGGGATAAATGCCTATGCGGAGGGAAATGCCAAGAAATCCACTGGCGTCTTGGAGGAAGAAATGAAGGAAATACACGATCCTGTAAGACAACGAACCAAGATTATGAGTGACAAGATGATAGCCAGATATGATAAAGTTAGATGTAATTTACCGAATACAAACCATTGGCAAACCACGAAACAAAATGAAAGTGGTACATTTGGAAAGGCTGGCAGCGTTTAGATCAGAAAGTTTGTCTGACATATTTTGTTTTGCTGATTTTCCGACAGGGTGGATAAATGATGTATATTGGAACGATTTGCCGTCATCCCTTGTCAAATTTGGGTTTGAGACAAACCGGTTTCGGCGTTGTGTCATCATCAGTGTCGATTTTGTTCTGATCTGTTGTTGTCGTTTGTCCTGTATTTATAGTTCGCAGGTACATGAGCAGGTATTGTCAAAATTGATGCTTGTGTATATTTAGTTATGTGTATATGCTGTGTGTTCAAGGTGGTTTACTAATCGTTTTGTGTGGCTGGCTGGGGTAGGTAAAAATCAGCGATTTTAATCGTTTGACCTTCTTTGTGGGTTTGTTGTTTTAGTGTGTTCATTGGTTTGTGTTTATTTGTTGTTGTGTGCTTGTCTGTTGTACCTGTGTGATTACTTTGTTTCTTGTAAACAAGTTTTAAGGGCTCGAATATTGTGTCAGAAATTGTGTTTATCTGTTCGTTTATTATTCTATCTTCGAATGTTTTCTGTTTGTAGATTTCCATATTTGCGAGTACGTTGAGACGTCGGCCTTTTGCTTGTATGTGAAGAACCCTAACTGTTTTATTGCTGGGGAACATTTATTCTCGACCATGAGATTCGCGAAGTTAGACTCGGGTATAATGTTTGGATTCCGTATTTTTTTGGTTGTAATCTCTAATGTATTCTCTGAACCTCGTTCTTATTTGCCGTCCTGTTTGTCCTATGTAACTATGCTGGCATCCGCAGGTAAGCTTGTATACGCCGTGACTGCTAAACGGATCCTCTGAGTTAGTGTTAGTTCTTAATTTCGCCCTAGATTGTTCGATGTTTTGAATGCTGTGTTAATTTTGTATTTTTTAAAGAAGTTTGCCAATTTATATGTTGCTTTTCCAGTATATGTCATAGTCGTCCAGCTATTATTTTCCTTTTCATTATTTCTTTTCGGTTTTCCATTTGTCCTTTTGAGCTTATCTACTAATGCTTTTTATATCCGTTCTCTCTTTTATGCCTCTTGTGTAAGAGGTGTTCTTTCAAGTCTATGTACGAAGTGTCTTAATGCTGCATGTTATGTTGTTAGGGGTGATTTGAGGTATTGTGTATTATTTTGTCGGTGGCCGTTGGCTTTCTATATATGTCATAGTTAAATCTTTGGCTTCTTTATCAATATTTATCGTGAGGTCTAGATAGTTGATTCCTCCGTATTTTTCGGTTTCCATTGTAAATTTTATATTTCGGTGCTGCTTGTTGGGGTACTCCAGTATAAGCTCTTCGTTATTAGTAGTTAAAACGCATATTATATCATCCACGTATCTAGCATTAAATGACACGCCTAATTTGGACTTCAGCTCCTGTATGTACTTTTCTTCCAGATATTGCATGAACACTTCCATAAAAATTGCTGATGTGGGGCTTCCCATTCCAAGACCGTTTGTTTGTCTATATATTTTATTGTTGAATTGAAAATAGTTTTGACATAAAGTGGTCCTTAGCGTATTTGTGATTTTCATACTTTTCACTTTTTTTTTGTATTATGAACTATTGTTGAGCTAACTATATCCAAAGTCTCCGATAGTGGTATAGATGGGTGTAAATCTTTTATGTCAAAAGATACCAATTTGCTGTTCCTTGTTAGCTCTCCGGTCTCAAGTCTCTCTATTAGTTCTGTTGTGTTAGCTATTGCATATTCGTTCCATAGCTCCAGAGTATCTTTCAATATCGTTTTTAAATATTTGGACAGTTTGTAACATGATGCCGATTTAAAATTAATGATGGAACTCACTGGCGTGTCCGGCTTGTGGATTTTTAGTAGCGCAATCAGTGGAGCTTAAAAATGAGTGACGATGAAACCAAAAAAGGTGGCTCCAAAACTCAAGGAGTTAAAAAATTTAAAATCTCGTCTGCCCCCAAAAAATTTACATCCGAAACGGACAATTTTTTGGAATATTGTGCTCGGTTTAGGTCGACGTCGCTCCAAGACAACACGGAGTCCTCACTCAAAATAAAAAACGCCAATATAGACAAATTTTGGAATAGAGTCCAAACAGTCTTCGATAAGATTGTCGAAACCCCAGATCAGGACCTGCCCGAAGATTTTCCAACATCTGCTAATAGCATATACAGGTCCTGTCTCATAGCATACGAAGACACAAAAGCCCAGATAGAAGACCAGCTTCACTTGCTTAAACAAGCAAATGCCCCCGCTCCCCCTACCGTCACACCAGCTCCATCTGACAACTCCGGTATTTCGCTAAAAATCCCTCCCTGCGATACCGAAATATTTTATGGTGGTTATGAAAAATGGCCCTCAATTCGTGACATGTTCACAGCCGTTTATATTAACCACCCGAAACTCTCCCAAGCGCAAAAATTGTATCACCTCAGATACAAAACCCAAGGAAAGGCAGCTCAAATAGTCAACCAATTTCCCTTGACTGACGACAACTTTGCCTTAGCGTGGGAAGCCCTAAAGGCCCGATACGAGAACAGACGAGTTCTCGTAGATAACCAAATACGGGCCCTGATGAACTTAAAAACTATCACTACCGAAAACAGTGAAGACATTCAAAGGTTGCAATCGTCGGTAAATAATTGCCTTCAAATTCTCGCCACGCAACAAGTCTCCACAGATAACTGGGACCCCATACTTATTTATCTGGTTACCTCTAAACTCCCAGAAAATACAGTCACGTTGTGGGAGCAATCTCTAACCTCAAGAAGAGAACTTCCCAACTGGTCCCAAATGGACCAGTTCCTCACAACGCGATACGAAGTGGTAGAAAGAGTTGATCAATGGCGCCCAAGTAAAAGTAAATTCACTCCTCCTCAAACTAGGCCGCCATTTAAACCCCAACAGTCGCATCCCTTTCAAAATAGATCGACCTCCCACACCCAATCTCATATGACAGAGCAGCGAACAATGTACAAGTGCGCTATGTGTAAAACCTCATCTCACCCCCTTATAAGTTGCTTCAAATTTAAGAAGCTGTCGACCTCTGATCGCAGAAGGTTTGTGAGAGAAAACAATATGTGTTTCAATTGCCTCTCTCAGTCACACATATTGAAAGACTGTTCCAGTACTCAAACTTGCAATCAATGTCAAGATCGGCACAACTCAGTTCTTCACGAAGACACATCTCAAGTGCCGAAAAGACAACCCTCACGATTGCAAAGGACAGCCTCACAAGCCACCACCACGAATTCCACAGTCTCACCCGGTAATACTCCCGATCAAGCCAATGCTCTGGATGAAAGCCCTTCATGCTCGCAGAAAAGCCAAGTGCAATCGTTTTATTCCGAAAACGATTGTGAAATAATTTTACCCACGGCTATCGTTCCCGTAGAGCATAAAGGAGAAATTTTTAAACTACGAGCTCTTGTGGATCAGGGATCTGAACGAACCTTTATCTCTACCAGAGCCCAAGATAGACTCAAACTCCCATTCAAACCCTCTAGATTTGAAATATCAGGGATGGGCGGCAAGGTAGTTCAGACCTCAAACAAATTGTGCTCTCTGACTTTGGTATCCCCCGATTTCAAAACCAGAATAAGTGCAGAGGCAATAGTATTACCCCGGCTAACAAAAATGCTCCCCTCGCTTAAGCTCACTAGCGAGCTTCAAGCAAAATGGGCACACCTCAACCTCGCAGACTCGAACTGTCACTCCCCCTCGCAAATAGATCTCGTCCTAGGCAGTGATGTAATACCGCAAATCATCCAAAATGGCGTTGAGAAACTTTCCCCCCATCTTCTAGCGCAGAAAACCATTTTTGGATGGATTCTGAGCGGTAGAGCTCCTGTGTTGGTAAACGCTTTCTGCATGCAAGTGTCAGAAGTGTCGAACGAAGATCTTCACTCGCTATTGCGTAAATTCTGGGAATTGGAGGAAGTTCCCACCAAACCCCAAATAATCCCAGAAGACGAGTTTTGCGAAAATTTCTATGCAGCCACAACCTCACGCGATGATAACGGTCGTTATATCGTAAAGCTGCCGTTTAAACCCAGCTTCCCAGAGTCAATCTCATTATCCCACTCTCGGTCTTCAGCTCTAAGCCAGTTTCTTGGAATGGAGAGAAGTCTGCAGAAGAAAGGGGATTTAAAGACTCAATATGATAGTGTTCTAGAAGAATACCTCACCCTCGATCATATGGAGGAAACCGGCTCCTATGAAAAATTTGACGGAGGAAAATGCCTCTCATTTTATCTTCCTCATCACGCGGTTGTCAAACCCGAGAAAAAGACATCAAAGGTGCGGGTCGTGTTTAACGCCTCAAAGAAGTCGGCATCTGGACATGCGCTCAACGACGTTCTGTATACCGGCCCTACCCTCCAGCCCGATCTGATGCTTCTGATTCTCAAGTGGCGTACCTACCAATTTGTTTTTAACGGAGACGTAGAAAAAATGTATCGTCAAATCATAATGCATGAAGACGACAGAGACTATCAGAGGATAGTCTTTCGCTCATCTCCGAGCGACCCCATAAAAGACTATCGTCTGAAAACAGTCACATTTGGTGTGAACTGTGCCCCCTACCTCGCCATACGTACTCTTCACCAACTGGCCAAAGATGTAAAGGAAACTTTCCCCAAAGCCGTCCCTGTTTTGACGAAAGAAACATATGTAGATGACATTCTCTCTGGCAGCCATGAAATTCTCTCTGCTGAAACATCTCTCTCCCAAGTCATCCAAGTGTTAGCGTCAGCAGGATTTCCATTACGGAAAATAACGGCCAATCACCCCAGTATAATAAAAAACATCAAAGAAGAGGACTTGCTAGATACCAATCTTTTGGAATTCGAGAAAGCAAGCAACACCAAAACTCTCGGCATACAGTGGAACGCTCTGACCGACACGTTTTCGTATACAGTGGACTCAATACCCCTCTCGTCCGCTAATACAAAACGACAAATTCTCTCCTCGGTCGCAAAACTTTTTGACCCCGCAGGGTGGCTTACGCCGATTATGATTCAGGCCAAGATTTTACTCCAAGAGCTATGGATAGACGGAACTGGCTGGGACGAACCAGTGAAGCCCCTCCGCTTCATTAAATGGACGCAGTTCGCAAAAAATTTACCCAACATCTCAGAGATAAAGCTACCTCGATGGGTTGACTATATGCCGAACCAGCATGTTGAACTGCATGGTTTCTGCGATGCGTCAGAAAAGGCATATTGCGCCACTATATATCTACGAACAATCCACGGTGCCACCACTTCGTCCCACCTTCTGGTCGCTAAAGGCAAGGTTGCCCCTCTTCGCACTACCAGTCTTCCAAGACTAGAACTATGTGCAGCTCTACTCCTTGCCCGACTAATCGCCGTCGTACAGAGCCGAAGTGTTCATTTGGACCAATCTATGTGCCATGTTAGAATCTACTATATTTGTTGCATTTTTATAGCAACTTTGATTTGTTTTTCATCTGTGGGATTCTCTCTCATTCTACGACATTTCATTTCCTCTATGAGATCTTCGGTTTTGAATATATATTGCTCTTTTTCGATTAGCGCAGTGGTGTTTCCTTTGTCCGCTTTCGTTGTGACAATATTGTTTTTCCTTAGCTTATGCCGTAGATTCATTATTGTTTTCTCCTCTGTATTCGATGTTTGAATTTGTCTGATCGGGACGATCCGACGTAGGTGGAGGGCAGTGCGACGAATTTTAGCATCACTAAGCTGTTAGTAAATAAAGGCACAACAACAATATAGCAAGCTGCCACTCTTGTGTATATTAACACATGAACTTAATTCATTTACACACGTACATAAAAGGCGACGAAGAATAACTCACGCACACACATGTAGTAAGCAGCCGAAGTTCGTTCTCACACATACACATGCATATAGCTGGTAACCAAGCAGGAGATTCCAGAAGGTGAAACGTCTAGACCTTTGGAAGAATATGCGTACAAGGCAACAGAGAGTACAAAAGCAGCGAAAGCTGAGGAATTACTAATCAGTTTGATTTAAACACGCAATTAGTTGTGAAGTATAAGTGTTGTTGTGAAGTACTCTCAAAGTAGTCTAATAAAGACCATTTTGCATTACTGAATATTGGAGTTATTTGTTCGACAATTTAGCGATTCGAACGATTGCAAAAGGTGTTGTATAATAACAGGTATTTTCCAAAATTCGTTACAATAATATTTAGTTACAACACAGACAATTATGCTCTAACTAGAAGCACCGAAATGAAAGACTTGGGTGTTATTTTCGACTGAAAGCTGACATTGACTTCATAGTATCAAAAGCTTTCTCTATGATAGGCTTCATACGAAGAAATACAATGGAGTTCAGAGATCCTTGTACTCCAAAAGCTCTTTACATTTCTCTTGTTCGAAGTAGACTAGAGTATTGTTCTCTAATATGGTACCCATACTATGAAACCCACTCAAACAAAATCGAAAGAGTTTAACATGTTTTCACGAAATTTGCCCTAAGAAAGTTACCGTGGCAAAGTAATCTTCCCTCTAGCATTGGTAGAGATTTTAGGCCGAACTTCTCTCCCAATTTGCTTCGTGCTCCTTTAAATTTTTCTTACAAATTAGCGGAACGGAACCTGATTGTTTTATGCCGACTCCGAACGGCATCTGCAAGGCAGATGCGTTTTCACTGAGAGCTTTTCATGGCAGAAGTACACTCGGAGTGCTTGCCAAACACTGCCAAGGGGCGACCCCGTTAGAAAAATATTTCAGTCTTAGTGCTGTTAATGTGTTGCGGTAAACGTACCAATCATGACAAAGATATAATAGAAGGTAGTAAATAATCATGTTTGACTGAGGTAAAACTGTATTATTCGGACCAAGTGCCTTTCAAGTATTGACAATTTAAAAGTTTTATTAATGATTTAAATCGTGCTTTTTATTGCTAATATATTTTGTATATTCATCATTGCTGTAGTATTCTAATATATGCAAGGAGTAGGACTTACAATTCCGAATATGTGTATAAAATAACCTTTTTAACAATTCATACATAAATTCAAACACAAATTACCCCAGTGTCACAATGACCCCGGTTGACCTTATATTATACTTGTGGGCTAGAGCATCGAGCGCAATGCAAAATCTGGCTTCACCCACACAATCACTGACGTTTCTGTTACAGTCGAAACTTTTATTTTATTATCAGAAATTTCTTTTTAACAAATCTGAAGAGAGTCCTGATTCCAGACTCGATAAACCTGATCCAATTATGCAGTTAAATGATTTCGAACATACTTTTGTTCATAGCAAAAGTATGGAGAACTTTTTCTAAAACGGAATCAATTCGGTTTCGTTCTTTGGGAATAAATATAACGGTTTTGGTCTCGGTTTCAAGCCTTGGTAAGAATATATAGATGGGTAATTCCAAATCAGTTCGAAATAAAAAAAAAATAAATTATGGTTTTCATGAAATCCCTATCAACTTCAAAACTCGCTGCGCTAAATAAAATCTATTATAAAAAACCCAAATTCAAATTTAACTCCAATTTCATAAAATTTATCTTCCATAAACCAAAAAAATGTATGACTGATTGGTTATCAACTACCTTTTTTGCTCCCAATTACTATGCTCTTGACTAAGCTCTCGATGAACACCTATGAAAAATATAACCATGTATGTAAATAGACGTAACATTTAAAAAAAATTTCAAATTCACCAAAAATCTTAAACTTTAGCACATACCAGTTTTCGCATCATGTAAGACACCTCCATCTTTAAGAACTGGTGCTGCAATAAGGGTATAACTAACATACGTACATATATAGTTCTAAATATCGGGAGAGCGTGATTACATTTCCAATGCCTAACTCACTTTAGCTTTGATCTTCTCACTTTAGAAAGTTAAGTCATTCCGCAAAGCGGGAGCCAGCCGATTCAAAGTTATTTTGTGCGGGATTCTTTTTTTTCGCGAAAACGAAACGGCGGCCACCGTGGTGTGGTGGTAGCGCAACAACATCAAAATTTTCGAAACAAGTTTTTTCAATTAGAAGAAAATTTTTCTAAGCGGGGTTACCCCTCGGCAGTCATTTGGCAAGCACTCCGAGTGTATTTCTACCATATAAAGCTTCTGTCTGATGTGAAAGTTCATCTGCCTTGCAAGTGCCGTTCGGAGTCGGCATAAAACATACGTATCCATTCCCGCCAATTTGTAGAAAAGAATTAAGGGAGGACCACATTACTTGGAAGAGAAGCTCGGCCTAAAATCTTTTCGGAAGCTATCGCGCTTTATTTTATAAGTAACTAGCAGACCCGGCAGACATTGCTTTGCCCTAAATTTGGTCTATCTGCATATATTTTAATAAGCTTTTTCCGTCTAACTCTGGCCTCCCCCTCTTCACTTTTTCTTAATCCTTTTATTCACTCCTCCCTTCGTATTTTTGCTTAATCTATCTCTATCTTCGTTTCGCTCTATCTCTTTCTCCGTCTCTTTCTCCTTCCCTCTTTTCTCTTATCTCAAATTCTTCTCATTCTTCTTCATCATTTATTGCCAGTCCAAGAGGGTGGTATCTATTTTGTTCCAGTCGCATTCCGAGTCCCAGTCCCACTCCGAGTCTCAGTCCCAGTCAGTATCTGGTCTACTTCCCGGAAAAAAGTCGAATAGTACGTATGTAAATAGGTATGTGAGTATTATTAATTCATGTCTTTATTTCGGCTTCGCATGCATATTTATCAGTATTGCCAGGTTGATGCGAAAAAATCGAATATCACAATGAAAATTACTTTAAAGCTCTCAGCAACAGCTTTCGTTTGATATCTATATTAGACTCACATTCTAGGGGTATCCAGGTCCGCGTTTTGGCCTATATATCGAGACAATAGTCACCAGTAGGTATGAAAACTACCCCGTACTAAAGCACACATCAACAGCTTCAATTTGATACCCATAGCGGGAAAACACATCCCAGTGTTACCCTGATCCACGTTTTGGCATATATTTCGAGACGCTAGTCACAAATAGGTATGAAACTTACCCTGTACTAAAGCACTCATCAACAGCTTTCATTTGTTATCCATATTGTATAAACACTTTCTAGGGGTACCCGGGTCCACGTTTTGGCCTATATCTCGAAACCCTGGTCACCAATATGTATGAAAACTACTTTTTACTAAAACACTCATCAAATGCTTTCATTTGATATCCATATTGTTTAAACTCTGTCTAGGGGTACACGGGCCCACGGTTTGGCCTATATCTTGAGACCCTAGTCACCCAGGGGTATGCAAATTACCCTATACTAAAGCACACTTCAACAGCTTTCATTTGTTATCCATATTGTATAAACACTTTCTAGGGGTATCCGGGTCCACGTTTTGGCCTATATATCGAGACAATAGTCCAGTAGGTATGAAAACTACCCTGTACTAAAGCACACATCAGCAGCTTCAATTTGATACCCATAATGTAAAAACACATCCCAGTGTTCCCTGATCCACGTTTTGGTATATATCTCGAGACGCTAGTCACAAATAGGTATGAAACTTTCCCTGTACTAAAGCACTCATCAACAGCTTTCATTAGTTATCCATATTCTATTAACACATGCTAGGGGTACCAACGTCTACGTTTTCGCTTATATCTCGAGACCCTAGTTACCCTCGGGTACGAAAAATACCCCGTATCAAAGTATTCATAAACAGCTTCCATTTGATACTCACATTGTACAAACATATCCCAGGATTACCTAAGTCTACGTTTTGATCTCAAGACCCTAGCCAGAACGGGATAAAAATTATCATATGTCTGTCTCCTGGTTCTAAGCTACCCCTCCACCAATTTTCGGCCAAATATGTTCATCCGTTCCTGCCTCTTCAATCACTCTTTATCTATTAAAAAAAGCGCATCAAAATCCGTTGCGTATTTGTAAAGGTTTAAGCATTCAAAGGGACATAGGGACAGAAAAGGCGACTTTGTTTTATATTATGTAGTGATGTACATCCACACATACCTATAAACCTACGCCCGAAGTTAAATAACGCAGCGAATGCTATATATGTACGTATGTATGTGTCGCATCATGCCTCACTCAAAAGCAATTAGCGCGCACAATTCACAGCGAACAACCACACAAACAAATTTTTTGATAAAAATGACACTTTTGTTTAAACAATTTGGCTGATATAAGAAAAGAGCCAAGTATTTTTTTTTTATGTACATCGAAGGTAAATATTTCAATGTTTTACTGAAAAGTAGAATTTTTTAAATCCATCCATCCGTTTATGAGTTATAGCTGTGTAAACAAAAATTTTATGGTTTTTTACTACATTTTGGCAATTTTCCACGCCCCTATAATATATATCTTCCTATTATATTAACTGTACCATCTCACGTAGCTAAGCGTTCAAATGCAAAAAACCGTTTTAGAATCGGAGCATTCTGTGTGGAGTTATGTACATACATGGCATTTAGCGACTTTATTTTATAAGATTTATAGATAAAACAAATGGTAAAAAATAGATATATAAAATTGCCAAATTTGTATCAGTGCAAGGGACAATATACTACTATCTCCGCTTACAACCCCATCTAAAAGTGCTCAAACATAAAATTTATTATGCCTATCTAATTATTCAATATAAAATAGAAGGGATATGCACATACATAAGAAACAACTAAAGAAATAAATGTAGCTAAATGTAGGGCTAAAGGTACCTTGGCGTTTGTTAAACGATGGTCCAAGGAATTTAACGATCCATATGTTACTAAAATTCTCTTTACATCATTGGTGAGGCCCATATTGGAGTATGTTTCGATAATCTGGAACCCGCGTTACCAGGTTCATTGTGATAAACTGGAATCGGTCCAAAACAATTTTTGATTTGCGCTTTGAAACATTTACCTTGGGATACGTCACGGAATCTTCCGCCCTACAGCAGCCGATTGAAACTTTTACAGTTGCCAACGCTACAGAGCCGTAGAGAGATGCTTGGTGTCGTATTTATAGTAAAACTTACAAGAGGGATGATTTCTAGCCCATTCTCGCTCGGCGAAATTCAGTTCAATGTTCCAGTCAGACCATCTAGACATTTTCAACTACTGCACACAATTATTTGTAGATCAAACTTTGAAATGCATGAACCGCTGCGTAGCCTATTACAATATTTCAATAAACACTGTAAAAACTTAGACTCTTGCGACTCGATATTCGGAATTAAAAAATATCTACTTACCACCTTAAACACGTAGGTCAAATCGAATGGGTTCCGACCCCCTATAACTCTGGAATAAATATCATTTTAACCTCTATACGTTAATTAAGCAACTAAATTTTAAACTTATTTTATTTTGACTTTGACTATGCGCCTATAACTTTTAGTTAAGTGTTTTCTTTTTGGTTTGTATAATTGTTTATTTGATTCATTGAACGAAAAATAAATAATGTATTTATATAATGCGGTGCATCTGTTATATTGAATTATACGTGTTTTGTTCTTGTAATTATATAATGTTATTGTAATGTGTTATTTTTAATTTTTACCTATCTGTGAGGACTGCGTCCTGTAGATAAATAAATAAATAAATAAAAACAAGTAAGGAAGGCTAAGTTCGGGTGTAGCCGAACATTACATACTCAGCTGAGAGCTTTGAAGACAAAATGAGGGAAAATCACCATGTAGGAAAATGAATCTAGGGTGGTGACGATAAAGTACTGACCGTATAACTATGTACGCTGAGAGCAAGTTAAACACTGAATTTATTGAGTAATGAAGTAAATGTACATGCATATGTGGAACTTATATATATGTGCAAATGAATATACATATAATATGCCTTCGTCATAGGTATAAATATGCGCTATCATTTGGTAGGCATGTATGTTCTCGTGACATCCTCTCTTTTCAGAGAAAAAAATTTAGTTCAAGAATGTTATTTAATCTCAATATTGGATGTCAATTTGAGCATACATAAACTACATAAATGCAAATATACATATATATATTACTTACTTACTTAATTGGCGCTTAACCGTCTACACGGTTATGGCCGTCCAACAAGGCGCGCCAGTCGCTCCTTCGCTCCGCCAACCGGCGCCAATTAGTCACACCAAGGGAGTTTAAATCGTTTTCCACCTGGTCCTTCCAACGGAGTGGGGGCCGCCCTCTACCTCTGCTTCCATAGGCGGGTTCCGATAGAAACACTTTCTTGGCCGGAGCATCACCTTTCATTCGCATAACATGGCCTAGCCAGCGCAGCCGCTGCGTTTTAATTCGTTGGACTATGTTGAAGTCTGCGTATAGCTCGTACAGCTCATCATTAAATCTTCTTCGGTGCTCGCCATCGCCAACTCGTAGAGGTCCACAAATCTTCCGAAGAACTTTTCTCTCGAACACTCCCAAAGCCGCTTCATCTGCTGTTGTCATGGTCCATGCTTCTGCCCCATATAGCAGGACGGGTACGATAAGTGACTTGTAGAGTATGATTTTCGTTCGCCGAGAGAGGACTTTACTTTTCAATTGCCTACCTAGCCCAAAGTAGCATTTATTGGCAAGATTGATTCTTCGCTGGATTTCAGTGCTGATGTTGTTGCTAGTGCTGATGCTGGTTCCCAAATAAACGAAGTCTTTTAATATTTCGAAATTATGGCTGCCAGCAGTAGCGTGGTTACCAAGGCGCATATGCGCTGACTCTTTGCTCGATGACAGCAGGTACTTCGTTTTGCCCTCATTCACCATCAAACCCATCTTTACCTCTTCTTTTTCCAGTTTGGAGTAAGCAGAGCTAACAGCGCGGGTGTTTAGGCCGATGATATCAATGTCATCATCATATGCCAGTAATTGCACGCTTTTATAGTATATTGTTCCAGTGCGGTTAAGTTCTGCAGCTAGTATAATTTTCTCCAGCATCAAATTAAAGAAATCGCACGATAGGGGGTCACCCTGTCTGAAACCTCGTTTAGTTTCGAACGGCTCGGAGAGGTCCTTCCCAATTCTGACTGAGCTGATGGTGCTGCTCAACGTCATTTTGCACAGCCGTATAAGTTTTGCGGGGAAACCAAATTCAGACATAGCGGCATATAGGCAGCTTCTTTTCGTGCTATCGAAAGCGGCTTTAAAGTCGACGAAGAGGTGATGTGTGTCGATTCTTTTTTCACGGGTTTTTTCAAAGATTTGGCGCATTGTGAAAATCTGGTCGATGGTAGATTTACCAGGTCTGAAGCCGCACTGATAACGTCCAATCAGCCGGTTCACGGCGGGCTTCAATCTTTCGCACAATACACTTGAAATGACCTTATATGCGATATTGAGAAGGCTGATTCCACAATAGTTGGTGCATTTTGCAGTATCCACCTTCTTGGGGACTGGGCAAAGAACACTTAGATTCCAACCGTCGGGCATGCACTTTTCCGCCCATATTTTGCTAAGAAGCTGCTGCATGCGCCTTACCAACTCCTCGCCGCCGTACTTGAATAGCTCCGCAGGCAATCCATCAGCACCCACGGCCTTGTTGTTTTTCAATCTGGTTATTGCTATTCTAACTTCGTCATAATCGGGCGGGGGGACATATATTCCATCATCATCGATTGCGGGATCGTGTTCTTTATCTCTGCGCGCTGAATTGCTGACTCCATTTAGGAGAACAGAGAAGTGTTCCCTCCATAATCTAAGCACTCTCTGGACATCAGTTACAAGATCGCCGTTTTCGTTCCTACAGGAGTTTGCCCCGGTCTTAAAACCTTCCGTCTGTCGCCGTATTTTTTGGTAAAATTTTCGGGCTTATTCCTGGTGGCTAGCAGCTCAAGCTCCTCGCACTCACGCCTTTCTGCTTCTGCTTTTTTCTTCCTGAAATGGCGTCTCGCTTCCTTTTTCAACTGACGATAGCGTTCACCACTCTTCTTGTCGCGCTCGATTTTAACGTAGCCCTGTAGGCAGCGTCTTTTCTTTCATTTGCAACGCGGCAATCTTCATCGTACCAGTTATTTTTTCGTGGTCGCCGGTAACCAATTTTTTCCTCGGCGGCAGTACGAAGTGCTTTGGAAATATGCTCCCACTGCTCCTGTATTCCTTCAGGATGAGTTGTGCTCTCAGAGATCAGGTGTGAGAGTCGAGTTGCGAAATCATTGGCAGTCTGTTGTGATTGAAGCTTTTCGACGTCTAGCTTCCCTTGTGTTTTTTGTTCCTTGGTTTTAGCCGCGTTGAGGCGGGTGCGTATTTTGGCTGCAACGAGATAATGATCCGAGTCGATATTAGGTCCTCGGATCGAGCGCACATCTAAAACACTGGAGGCATGCCGTCCGTCTATCACAACGTGATCGATCTGATTGCGAGTATTTCGATCAGGAGGCAGCCATGTAGTTTGATGTATCTTTTTATGCATGACCCTCGTGCTGGATATGACCATGTTTCGAGCACCGACAAAGTCAATCAGCCTCAGTCCGTTAGGAGAAGTTTCATTGTGTAGGCTGAACCTTCCGACTGTAGGGCCAAAAAACACCTTCTTTACCCACCCTGGCGTTAAAATCACCAAGCACGACTTTTATATCTTGACGGGGGCAGCGCTCGTATGTGCGTTCTAATTGTTCATAAAAAGTGTCTTTCACCTCATTGTCTTTCTCCTCTATCGGCGCATGGGCGCAGATGAATGATATATTAAAAAATTTTGCTTTTATTCGGATAGCGGCGAGACGTTCGTCCACAGGTGTGAACGCCAGAACTTGGCGACAAAGTCTCTCTCCCACCACGAATCCGACGCCGAAACTGCGCTTATTCGTATGGCCACTCCAATATATGTCACAATTTTTGATCTTCTTTCTTCCTTGCTTCGTCCAACGCATTTCTAGAATGGCGGTGATGTCAGATTTTGCTTTGACGAGGACATCAACCAGCCGGGCATCTGCACCAATCCCATTCAGGGAGCGGACGTTCCAGGTGCACGCCCTCAATTCATTGTCCTTCAAACGTTTGCCATGGTCGTCATCAATAGAGAGTGTATTTATCCGAGGCTTGTTGTTATATTTCATTGGAGTATGGTTTTACGTGGCGGGCCCCAAGCCCAGCGCACAACCCGCTCAGCGGGGGTGAAATTATTACTTGGCACGTTTATATAGCGAGCCGCTTGCTCCAAGACAGACGCCCGCTTGCAGCCGCACCTAGAGGTGTACAGACGCTGCCGATGAGATCTCCCCCGGCTAGCCCTTAAACCGATTATGTCAGAGTGGCCTAGCCAGGTTGTCGCCTTCACGCATTAGCTCACCGCTAAACGGATGTTTAGCGGCTACCCAGAGGATACTTGGCCGCAAGCGACCGGCAGTAGTAAGCTGCTTGAACCGCATGCAAAAGAATCGCTCTGGCCATTCCCAGGTGAATGGCGGTCAGAAGCTTTTCCCACTTTCGTGGACTTCTACACACGGCCCCACCTTCCATATATATATATATAAGTATGTATTCATATATGAGTAGGTTTATAAAGAAAATAAAAGGTACATGTGTTATTAATTGCAATTTAAAAAAAATCCTGATTAGTATTAATAGTTTGAAGGATCGTATTTTACAACTGGTTTGATTTTGTGTCCGTAGCCTGAGACCTGCTGGTCTGTACCATCACCACTATACTGACTTTTAGTACCGCTGTTATGGGTAGGTGATTGTTCGGTAGGCGTCGTTTTTTGCGCTCGTTTTATACAGGCTCGCGAGTATTATTGGATTCTTAATCTAAAGTGGGCGCGTTGTCTGAAGGTATGTTCGCTTTTGTTGTGTGGAGATACTTGCTGTTTCTACGATATTTTCTGCCTTCCGGAGTTTCCACTATGACTGAGCGTGGACTTGCAGTCAACTCGATCACTTTGGCTGGTTTGAAGCGCTGCGCGAGGTATTTCGACCCGATCGACGTAGCGTTTCTGATTGTTTCGCAGTGTGGAGTATTTCGCAGCAGTAACATCGCTAAGTACGGATCGCCTCCATCATACCATCACTTTTTTAAAATACCTTTTACGGTTTAAACGTTCCGCTCTGCGAATCCATTGGCTTGAGGGTAATGTGGAGACGAAATTCTGTGCTTAAATTGCCAATTTGTCGTGAACTCTTTAAATGCTTGGCTACTGTATTGTGGACCTCCATCGGATTCGAGTATTTCGGGAATTCCGTGTACGGAGAACCACTGTCGCAAAAAAATATATTACCTCCATTGATGTTGCAGATTTAAGTTTTCGGAAGTCATTAAATCCAGAGTAGTGATCGGCGAAAAGTAGATAATCATCACCTTTAAATTTGAAAATATCTGTTGATACTAATTGGAATGGGTATTCTGGTATGTCACGTAGTATTAAAGGTTCCTTGCAGTTCGCTCGTTGTGTTCGTTGGCATACCGCACACTTTTCAACGAAGTTTTTTGTATCAACTGTAAGTCCGTTCCAAAACAAATGATTGGCGTAGGCCATGTTGAGATACCGCGGTGGCCCTTATGTGCTTCTGCAATGACAGATTGTATTAAATTATGTGGCAAAATAATTTTGTTACCCTTTAACAGCAATTTGTCTTCGTAAGTAACTTCGTGTTTAAAAGCCCAGTACTTTCTAATGATGTGCGGTATTTCTGCCTCATTTTCTGGCCACTTCTTCATGATCGCTTCTTTGAGTGCTTGTAGCTCGACGTCGGATGCAGTTTCTCTAATTAAAATTTCACTTATGTTGTCTGAAATTGCATGAATTAAATGAACTGGCTCATCTTTATCAATTTATGTAGGTTCGCAGTCGCGACTCAGGGCATCTGCAATAGGTAACATCGTTCCCTTTGTGTACGTTATATTGCAAAAAATCGTACAGCACATTCTGCAATTGTATAGGTGCATTCTGGATCGGATTGCTGAAAACCGTTTGCAGTGGCCTGTGGTCAGTTTCTATTTCTAACTGTTTTCCGTAAACGTAATCGTGAAACTTTTGGCATCCAAAACGGATAGCCCAGGCTTCCTTGCTGATTTGTGGTTTTTTTTTTTGCGATTGGGTGAATGCTTTTGTGCTATATCCCAATGGCCTGCCGCCTTGCATTAGGCATGCCCCAAGGATTGACTACTGGCATCGACCGACAGCTTTACTGGTTTCTTTACGTCGTAATAAGCTAGTACGGGACTTGTTGTTAATGTTCGTTTTATAGCTTCGAAAGCGCTTGTGTGCTCGTGTTCCCAACTCCACACGTTTTCTTTACGTAACAGTGGGCGCAATGGCTCTGTCAATTGCGACAAGTTTTTTATAAACTTACCAAGATATGTTACCATTCCCAAAAGGCGCTGCAGCTCTTTGATGCAGGTGGGCCTTTTGAGCAGACAGATTGCCTTTATCATTTCTTCGTCTGCTTTGTACCCGTTTTCGGTGAAAACATGACCTAGAAACTTTAGTGACTTCTTTTCGTACTCACATTTTTCGGAATTTAACGTAAATCCATCATCATTCAATCGCTTAATTATATTTGGTGTTGTTTTTCGTAGTTCACTTAGAGTCGGTGCATGTATAAAAATGTCCTCCATGGCAACTTCGCACCTATCTATGCCCTCATATGTTCGATTCATTACTCCGCAGAAAACTTCTGGCGCTGATGAGATACCGAACGGCATACAAAGGTAACTGAAACGTTCCCATGGCGTAGAAAATGTTAAATATTTTGATGTTCGTTCAGTTACTTTGATTTGCCAGAAACCTTTTTGGCAATCTAATTTAGTAAAAAATTTGCCACCATGAATTTTTGCTGCTACCTCTTCAACAGCTTTTATTGGGTAGATCGGACGTTTAATATATTTATTTAGTTCGGTAGGGTCCACGCATACACGTAGCTTACTTCTTTTGTTTACAACTAACATTGGACTAACGGCCGGTGTGGGCTCACTAACGCTTTTAATTACTCCGAGTTTAACCACTTTTTGTATTTCTTGTTGTACGCTTTTCTCAATTGCGTACGGAATTTTTCTCGCTGGGATGACTTTAAATTTTGGGTTGCCTACAAAATCTATTTCATACTCGAAATTGTTACAGCATCCTAATTAGCTTACACGCTTCACGAATCCCAGGTTTTCGCAGTCATCAGCTCCTAATATTGCCTGAAAGTTTTCTTCGATTACTTTGAAGCATACTTTTTTTCTAACGTTGTTGTATGTGCGCTGGGTGCGACACATCAATTCTGTTTGGCCTATTAATTTAATAAAACCGCCATCGTAGGCCTTTAGGCGCTTAATTGCGCTGGGGTTTATTTCTACGCCGAGCTTTCTGGCAACTTTGATTGGTAGTACATTACAAAAAGCTCCGGTATCTAACCTCAATTTTAGCTCATAATCGCCAACTCGCACCTTTTCTGTCCATTTTTCTTCATTTTCGGCTGGCCTAACGGAATTTTTTATGTTGCCTACGAACCTAAACTCGGAACTATCGCTATCACTTTCGGCATTGGTTTCTTTAGCGTTCACATTCTTTTTAGTTTTTTCTTTTGATTTGGTTTGGAATATTTTTCTTTATTCACTTTTGATTTGCACGCGACTTTAAAATGACCCTTTTTACCGCAACGCGAGCATTCTTTTTTGTATGCTGGGCAACTTTTTGGCCCGTGAGTTTTAAGGCACCTACCGCAGTTAAAAGCTTTATCAATTTTATTAATTTTCACTGCAGAACTAGGTTCGTTCAAGTCGTGTATTTCTTTTGTTGCTCTTTCTGCCGCGCGGCACACATTAATAGCTCTTGCCAGTGACAGCTGGTCTTCGATCCAAAGTTTTTGTCTGGTATCATCAGAGCGTATACCAAGAACAATTTGGTCAGTTAGGAATTCATCGTCATCGTTAAAATCGCACTTTCGTACCCGCTCTCGAATTTTTTGAAGAAAATCGTCAAAAGCTTCATTTTCTTGCTGTTTGATGTGATGAAAATTATACCGCTCGTACGTCTTATTACGCGTTGGTACAAACTGCTCCTTTAATTTCTTTTTTAACTCGGTTAAATCAGATTTTTGGGCATCGGTTAAGCGCAAATTATTGATTAATCGAATGCCTTCTCGCCCTAGCACAGTTTTGAAATTTGCCAATTGGACAGGGACTTCCTCGTCGTTGACCTTCGCAGCAAGGGCATAGCATTCGTAGGTTTCCAACCATTCGCTCCATTCACGTGCCATATCCAGGTCGCTATTTATTAGAAGAGGTTTTGGTGGCTTTACCATTTTGTTATACTCAGTTGAGCAGAGCTCACAGAGTATATTAACTTTGATTGGATAACGGTTGGTTGTACAGGTATAAAGGAATCGAGATAGATATAGACGTCCATATATCAAAATCATCAGTATCGAAAAAAATTGATTGAGCCATGTCCGTCCGTCCGTCCGTTAACACGATAACTTGCATAAATTTTGAGGTATCTTGATGAAATTTGGTATGTAGGTTCATGGGCACTCATCACAGATCGCTATTTAAAATGAACGATATCGGACTATAACCACGCCCACATTTTCGATATCGAAAATTTCGAAAAATCGAAAAAGTGCGATAATTCATTACCAAATACGGATAAAGCGACGAAACTTGGTAGGTGATTTGAACTTATAACGCAGAATAGAAAACTAGTAAAATTATGGGAAATGGGTGTGGCACCGCCCACTTTTAAAAGAAGGTAATTTAGAAGTTTTGCAAGCTGTAATTTGGCAGTCGTTGAAGATATCATGATGAAATTTGGCAGGAACGTTACTCTTATTACTATATCTATGCTTAATAAAAATTAGCAAAATCGGAGACCGACCACGCCCACTTTTTAAAAAAAAATTTTTTTTAAGTCAAATTTTAAAAAAAAGTTAATATCTTTACAGTATATAAGTAAATTATATCAACATTCAACGCCAGTAATGATATGGTGCAACAAAATACAAAAATAAAATAAATTTTCAAAATGGGCGTGGCTCCGCCCTTTTTCATTTAATTTGTCTAGGATACTTTTAATGCCATATGTCGAACAAAACATTACCAATCCTTGTGAAATTTGGTAGAGGCTTAGATTCTAGGACGATAACTGTTTTCTGTGAAAAAGGGCGAAATCGGTTGAAGCCAGTTTTTATATACAGTCGACGGTCTGTCCTTCCGCTCGGCCGTTAACACGATAACGTGAGCAAAAATCGATATATCTTTACTAAACTCAGTTCACGTACTTATCTGAACTCACTTTATATTGGTGTAAAAAATGGCCGAAATCCGACTATGACCACGCCCACTTTTTCGCTATCGAAAATTACTAAAAATGAAAAAAATGCCATAATAATATACCAAATACGAAAAAAGGGATGAAACATGGTAATTGGATTGGTCTATTGACGCAAAATATAACTTTAGAAAAAAACTTTGTAAAAAGGGTGTGACACCTACAATATTAAGTAGAAGAAAATGAAAAAGTTTTGCAGGGCGAAATCAAAAGCACTTGGAAAATGAGTGTGACACCTATCATATTAAGTAGAAGAAAATGAAAAAGTTTTGCAGGGCGAAATCAAAAGCCCTTGGAATCTTGGAAGGATAACTGTTCGTGGTATTACATATATAATTAAATTAGCGGTACCCGACAGATGATGTTCTGGGTCACCCTGGTCCACATTTTGGTGAAAACGCCTTCACATATACAACTATCACCACTCCCTTTTAAAACCCTCGTTAATACCTTTAATTTGATACCCATATCGTACAAACACATTATAGAGTCACCCCTGGTCCACCTTTATGGCGATATCTCGAAAAGGGGTCCACCTATAGAACTAAGGCCCACTCCCTTTTAAAATACTCATTAACACTTTTCATTTGATATCCATATTGTATAAACGCATTCTAGAGTCACTCCTGGTCCACGTTTATGTTGATATCCCGAAAAGGCGTCCACGAAAAGAACTAAGGCCGATTTCCGATTTCGTTTGATACCCATATTGTACAAAAGCATTCTACAGTCACCCCTGGTCCACCTTTATGGCAATATCTCGAAAAGGCGTCCACCTATAGAACTAAGGCCCACGGCCTTTTTAAAATACTCATTAAAACCTTTCATTTGATACCCATATTGTACAAACAAACTCTAGAGTCACCCCTGGTCCACCTTTATGGCGATATCTCGAAAAGGCGTCCTCCTATAGAACTTAGGCACACTCCATTTTAAAATACTTTCATTTGATACCCATGTCGCACAAACAAATTCTAGAGTCAGCCCTGGTCCACCGTTATGGCGATAACCCTAAATGGCGTCCATCTATAGAACTATGGCCCACTCCCTCTTAAAATACTCTTTAATACATGATGTATATTGGAACGATTTTCGGTCTCGAAAATCGACACTGACGATGGCACAACGCCGAAACCGGTTTGTCTCAAAACCAAATTTGACAAGGGATGACGGAAAATCGTTCCAATATACATCATTTATCCACCCTGTCGGAAAATCAACCAAACAAGATAACTCTTTAATACCTTCCATTTGATACACATGTCATACAAACACATTCCAGGGTTACCCTAGGTTCATTTTCCTACGAGGTGGTTTTCCCTTATTTTGTCTCCATAGCTCTCAACTGAGTATGCAATGTTCGGTTACACCCGAACTTAGCCTTCCTTACTTGTTTTATTTATTTTTAATAATTATGCGAATTTTAATTATATATTGCTTATATTTTTTATTTTATAAGTTTTAATATAATTTTTTCGCTACTCCAACGGGAGCCTTTAGAACTTTATTGCGTTGTACGTTATTCGTTTTTCTCGAAACGGGTTTCGGCACCATGTGACGATAAAGCACTGACCGTATAACTATGTACGCTTACGCTGAGTGCAAGTTAAATACTGACTTTATTGAGTAATGAAGTAAATGTAAATGCATATGTGGAACTTATATATATGTGCAAACGAATATACATATAATATGCCTTCGTCATAGGTATAAATATGCGCAATCATTTGGTAGGCATGTATGTTCTCGTGACAAGGGTAACCCTGGGATGTGTTTGTATGACATGGGTATCAAATGAAAGGTATTAAATAGTGTTTTAAAGGGGAGTGGGCCTTATTTCTCTAGGTGGACGCCTTTTAGAAATATCGCCATAAAGGTGGACCAGGGGTGATTCTAGAACGTGGTTGTACGATATGGGTATCAAATGAAAGGTGTTAATGAGTATGTTAAAATGGAGTGGGCCTTAGTTCTATAGGTGAACGTGTTTTCGAGATATCGCCATAAAGGTGGAGCAGGGGTGACTCTAGAATGTGTTTGAACGATACCCATATCAAATAGAAGGTGTTAATGAGTATTTTAAACTTGAGTGGGCCTTAGTTCTATATGTGGACGCCTTTTAGATATATCGCCATAAAGGTGGACCATGGGTGACTCTAGAATGTGTTTGTACGATATGGGTATCAAATTAAAGGTGCTAATGAGTATGTTAAAAGGGAGTGGGCCTTAGTTCTATAGGTGGACGCCTTTTCGAGATATCGCAATAAAGGTGGACCAGGGATGACTCTATAATGTGTTTGTGCGATATGGGTATCAAATTAAAGTTATAAATGAGGGTTTTAAAAGGGAGTTGCCTTTAGTTGTATATGTGAAGGCGTTTTCGAGATATCGACAAAATACATATATAATAGAAAATTCCAAAGTGGGCGTGGCTTCCCTCTTTTTCACAAAAATTTACCAATCCTTGTGAAATTTGGTAAGGGCCTAGCTTCTATGACGATAACAGCTTTCTGTGAAAATGGGTGAAATCGGTTTGAAGCCACGCCCAGTTTTTATAAACAGTCGGCTTTCTGTCCTTCCGCTCGGCCGTTAACAGGATAACTTGAGCAAAAACCGATATATCTTTACTAAACTTAGTTCACGTACTTATATGCACTGAATTTATCTTGGTACTGAAAATGGGCGACATCCGACTATGACCACGCCACCTTTTTCGATATCGAAGTTTTCGAAAAATTAAAAAAATATTTTCTTAAAATAATGTCTAAATTGTCAAACCGACTTCAGAATTAAGCTAATTATACTTATTATAATTATACGTATTATGCTGCCAGTCCTGTTGTTTATTCCACCCTTTTTATGCTCTGACCGACTTCAATAATTTCTTCCCAATTGTTTACCACTTTATCACCGTTGGATATTTCTGGCTGGCTGTAGATTTGTGTTTGTAAAAATTTTGTTTATTTGAAGTGTGTTGGAATTCGAAAGGTACAAAAGTGGGAGCCAGCGCATCTAATGGAAGCGTATTTGTTTTTCAACTGCCGCAAGTTTCATGTAATCTTCATCGTTGGAGCCCAAATTTAATTCATCAAAAACATCATTGCACAAGTGAAATTTGTGTTTGTTCCGAATGTGGTTCCTTGGTTTTTTCTTCCAGTTTATTGACAAAAAATTTAACCGCGATAATAATTAGAGTTGGAAAACACGTCCGATAGCTTCTTTTTTTCGCTCCTTTTATAAGGCTTACGCTGTAATCAGCCAGTGTTATCCTTACCAATGAATTAGGCTGAATAATCAGCCAGTATACTCAAGGCAGGATCGCCATATAAAAGGCGTATCCTTGCCAGTAATGAACTTAGGCTGACAAATCAGCCATCAGAATCATAGGCAGGGTCGCCGTATGAAAGGTGGGAAAGGAATTGTCTGTTTTGTGAGGTGTAAGTGCGAATGAGTGCAAATATTGTTAGCTTATTTATACTAAATTATTCTAAAATATACTTACATACATATTTACCTTAATTATACATACTTACATACTTACGTACAAATCGTGATGTCTGTGGGAAACGCAATGTCAGCAAATTTGCCTGAATGCAAATTTGGTTTGGTAGTGCGTTGTACACAAACCTGTGTTAAATCATGTGAATTGCTCTGTCAGCAACAATTAGCAAATGCCCCTTTTGTGTTGGTTAAAATTTAGACTCTTTTTGTTACAGGGTAGCATATTAACTGGTTTACTCATTTGGCATTGAAATTGTTGGCTGTTTACAATACAATACCACCAAAATCGGAGGCGGTCATCTGGGCAAATATTGATGGAGATTGTGGGAAAAACAAATTGTGGATTGTCGAACCAGCAAGGAGATCAACTCCGAACGTACTTGTAGGAAAAAACCCTGGCTATGACAAAACAAGATGGACGTATTCCGGTAAGAGTACTCAATGAGTTCAACTCACCACTCAAACTGACCAAAGGAGCTATTTTGGGAAGATGCCAAGAGGCTGAAGTAGTTATTAACTGTGAACAGTTCCAGGAACACGTTTCAACTAGTAGTACTGATCTTTCAAATGACATCACGGAATGGAGGAAGGGGCTAGAGGAAGACTATCAGATTAAGGCAAAATAATTGCTCCTAAATTACGCAAACATATTTGACCAAGATGGCTCCAAACCAGGCCGCACCAAGGTTGTGAAATATCAAATTGACACTGGAGATGCGAGGCAGGTCCGTCAGACTCCTTATAATGTACCACTGGCGAAGCGGGAAGTTGTGAGTCAAATCATACAAGAAATGAGCGACAGCGGCGTCATCGAACCATCAGTTAGTCCATGGAGCCCACCGGTAGTACTTGTAAAGAAGAAGGATGGAAAAATGAAGTTGTGCGTGGACTACCGCAAGTTGAACAACGTCACGAAAAATTATAGCTACCCATTGCTTAGAATTGACGACACTCTGGACTTATCTCACACAAAATGGTTTTCCACACTGGACTTAAAAAGTGGCTACTGGCAGGTGGAGGTGAAGGTGAAAGACAAGGAGAAAACAGCCTTCATTGTCGGAGATGGTCTTTGGCTGTTTACAGTAATTCCCTTTGGACTATGTTATGCACCAGCTACTTTTGAAAGACTAATGGAGCAAGTACTGAAAGGGCTACATTGGAAAATTAAATTAGCAAATTCTTTCCAGCATATACACACTATAATACCTAGTTTTGGTGAGAAAATGAAAATATGAAATTTGCACTTACATGATTTTGACGTGGTATCCCTCGGCTGGCCAGGCGATAAGATGCACGAAGTACGCTGCATAAATTTATGAAACGCTATATATGTATGTATATGGCAACAGAACTTCAAAATTTATACTTTTACAAAATATAATTATTTATGTAGGTATATACTTTCCTTCACCTATATATTTAAGTATTTTATAAACTTTTTTTTTTTATTTTATCTTATTTTTTGTTTTATATAACTTTAATATTCGCAAAATTCGCAGTTTCGTTTACTGCCATTCATAGTAGTACAATTTCTTCGTTCAAAAGCAGCCTTTAAATTTAAATATTACGTTTAAATATTTAGCCACTTTCCTTTAAAGACTATATGTATGTATACCAGAGATATGGGTTTTTTTATACTCAGTTGAGCAGAGCTCACAGAGTATATTAAGTTTGATTGGATAACGGTTGGTTGTACATATATAAAGGAATCGAGATAGATATAGACTTCCATATATCAAAATAATCAGGATCGAAAAAAAATTTGATTGAGCCATGTCCGTTCGTCCGTCCGTTAACACGATAACTTGAGTAAATTTTGAGGTATCTTAATGAAATTTGGTATGTAGGTTCCTGAGCACTCATCTCAGATCGCTATTTAAAATGAACGATATCGGACTATAACCACGCCTACTTTTTCGATATCGAAAATTTCGAAAAACCGAAAAAGTGCGATAATTCATTACAAAAGATAGATAAAGCGACGAAACTTGGTAGATGAGTTGAACTTATGACGCAGAATAGAAAATTAGTAAAATTTTGGACAATGGGCGTGGCACCGCCCACTTTTAAAAGAAGGTAATATAAAATTTTGCAAGCTGTAATTTGGCAGTCGTTGAAGATATCATGATGAAATTTGGCAGGAACGTTACTCCTATTACTATATGTACGCTTAATAAAAATTAGCAAAATCGGAGAAGGACCACGCCCACTTTTAAAAAAAAAATTTTTTTAAAGTAAAATTTTAACAAAAAATTTAATATCTTTACAGTATATAAGTAAATTATGTCAACATTCAACTCCAGTAATGATGTGGTGCAACAAAATACAAAAATAAAAGAAAATTTCAAAATGGGCGTGGCTCCGCCCTTTTTCATTTAATTTGTCTAGGATACTTTTAACGCCATAAGTCGAACAAAAATTAACCAATCCTTTTGAAATTTGGTAGGGGCATAGATTTTATGACGTTAAATGTTTTCTGTGAAAATGGGCGGAATCGGTTGATGCCACGCCCAGTTTTTATACACAGTCGTCCGTCTGTCCTTCCGCATGGCCGTTAACACGATAACTTGAGCAAAAATCGACATATCTTTAATGAACTTAGTTTACGTGCTTACTTGAACTCACTTTATCTTGGTATGAAAAATGAACGAAATCCGACTATGAGCACGCCCACTTTTTCGATATCGAAAATTACGAAAAATGAAAAAAATGCCATAATTCTATACCAAATACGAAAAAAGGGATGAAACATGCTAAGGTAATTGGATTGTTTTATTGACGTGGAATATAACTTTAGAAAAAACTTTATAAAATGGTTGTGACACTCATCATATTATGTAGAAGAAAATGAAAAAGTTTTGCAGGGCGAAATAAAAAACCCTTAAAATCTTGGCAGGTATTAGATATATAAATAAATTAGCGGTATCCCACAGATAATGTTTTGGGTCACCCAGGTCCACATTTTGGTCGATATCTGGAAAACGACTTCACATATACAACTACCACCACTCTCTTTTAAAACCCTCATTAGTACCTTTAATTTGATACCCATATCATACAAACATATTCTAGAGTCACCCCTGGTCCACCTTTGTGGCGATATTTCGAAACGGCGTCCACCTATAGAACTAAGGCCCACTCCCTTTTAAAATACACATTAACACCTTTCGTTTGATGCCCATATTGTACAAACAAATTCTAGGGTCACCCCTGGTCCACCTTTATGGCGATATCTCGAAACGGCGTCCACCTATGGAACTAAGGATTACTCCCTTTTAAAATACTCATTAACACCTTTCTTTTGATACCCATATTGTACAAACAAATTCTAGGGTCACCCCTGGTCCACCTTTATGGCTATATCTCGAAACGGCGTCCACCTATGGAACTAAGGATTACTCTCTTTTAAAACCCTCATTAATACCTTTAATTTGATACCCATATCATACAAACATATTCTAGAGTCACCCCTGGTCCACCTTTGTGGCGATATTTCGAAACGGCGTCCACCTATGGAACTAAGGCCCACTCCCTTTTAAAATACACATTAACACCTTTCGTTTGATGCCCATATTGTACAAACAAATTCTAGGGTCACCCCTGGTCCACCTTTATGGCGATATCTCGAAACGGCGTCCACCTATGGAATTAAGGATTACTCCCTTTTAAAATACTCATTAACACCTTTCTTTTGATACCCATATTGTACAAACAAATTCTAGGGTCACCCCTGGTCCACCTTTATGGCGATATCTCGCAACGGCGTCCACCTATGGAACTAAGGATTACTCCCTTTTAAAATACTCATTAACACCTTTCATTTGATACCCATATCGTACAAACGCATTCTAGAGTCACCCCTGGTCCACCTTTATGGCGATATCTCGAAAAGGCATCCATCTATAGAACTAAGGCCCACTCCCTTTTAAAATACTCATTAACACCATTCGTTTGATGCCCATATTGTACAAACAAATTCTAGGGTCACCCCTGGTCCACCTTTATGCCGATATCTCGACCACCTATACAACAACCACCACTCCCTTTTAAAACCATCATTAATACCTTTAATTTGATACCCATATCGTACAAACACATTCTAGAGTCACCCCTGGTCCACTTTTATGACGATATTTCGAAACGGCATCCACCTATAGAACTAAGGCCCACTCCCTTTTAAAATACTCATTAACACCATTCGTTTGATGCCCATATTGTACAAACAAATTCTAGGGTCACCCCTGGTCCACCTTTATGGCGATATCTCGAAACGGCGTCCACCTATGGAACTAAGGATTACTCCCTTTTAAAATACTCATTAACACCTTTCATTTGATACCCATATTGTACAAACAAATTCTAGGGTCACCCCTGGTCCACCTTTATGGCTATATCTCGAAACGGCGTCCACCTATGGAACTAAGGATTACTCCCTTTTAAAATACTCATTAACACCTTTCTTTTGATGCCCATATTGTACAAACAAATTCTAGGGTCACCCCTGGTCCACCTTTATGGCGATATCTCGAAACGGCGTCCACCTATGGAACTAAGGATTACTCCCTTTTAAAATACTCATTAACACCTTTCATTTGATACCCATATCGTACAAACGCATTCTAGAGTCAACCCTGACCCACCTTTATGGCTATATCCCTAAATGGCGTCCACCTATAGAACTATGGCCCACTCCCTCATAAAATACTCTTTAATGCCTTTCATTTGATACCCATGCCATACAAACACATTCCAGGGTTTCCCTCGGTTCATTTTCCTACCTGGGTTTTTTCCCTTATGTTGTCACCATAGCTCTCAACTGAGTATGTAATGATCGGTTACACCCGAACTTAACCTTCCTTACTTGTTTTTTCTAAATTTCAAAAATAACTATGTATACAATGCCTATATACCATAGATATGGTTCTATTATTTTTTCTTTCTTTATAATTATGAACACGTTTCCATAAATGATCACCGCTTAACACTTCTAGAGGGGATGGCTCGGATCGGGAACATTACGAATGTTTCTGGCTTCCTTCTGATAGCCGGAAAGAATTTTCCTTGGGGAGACCCAAAACTAGAACCGTTTGAAGGTTTACACTAATGGTACATGTGGACCTGATGTCCTCCACGTGTAACAATTATTTTAGTGCACAATGATTAAACTTTTTTTTTATGACGAGAACAACTTTACACCAGCAGCATCCAAATCGGAAAGAAACCAGAAAATTTTCTGATGCTTCACCTCAACCATCCCAACTCTCCGGTTTTTTTTCCTCTCTTATGAAAATGTAATTGTCATTGTACATTAATTACTAGTATTAGTATTGGATCTCACAACCTTTCACAGTGTCTTGTACGGTGTCTAAGTGCGCAGGTATAAAAAATGGGTGACTCCACGGACGCGGACTTTTAAAGCTCAGCAAGAATCATAACAAAACAGGAAATTCTGGAAGTGCCTGACAATTCCAAATTTACTGGAGAAAGTGATATTTTGTTTTTTTTTTTTGCTTTGTTGATTTTAACGTTTTCTTTGGATGTCTTTTCCATGAAAAATTCCTTTACTCTTCCCATTGACATCTTCTAACTCAAAATAATAATTTCTTACTTTCCTCACCACTCTAGCCTTTATAAATTTCGGAGCTAACTTAGAGCTGAAATTGGCTCCTTTATTACTTTGCGCGAAATTTCGGCGATATACTTCTTGACCTGGAAGTAGGTTTATAGGTGCGGATCGCAAGTTATATCTAATCTTGCTGGACTCGTAGGACCTGCGCATATTTTCTTGCACTTCTAATCTAACCATTTGTAACATGTCGTCTCTAGCTATATCTTCACCAAATTCTATGGGGGATAGCTTAGTTAACAGCGCATATGTCTCCGCATGAGTAATCGTATGCTGACCAAACAGTACATAATATGGTGAATAACCTATAGTGCTGTGAATCGAACATCTAAGTGCCGCTGCAATTTTTGGTAAATGTAAATCCCAACTTCGTTGATCTTTGCCTATATATGAATGTACAGCGGATATTACGGATCTGTTTACCCTCTCGGAGGCGTTGGATTGAGGAGAATATATGGCAGTATATGTGTGAACGATTCCATATTTAGATAGAAAGTTGTTAAGTTGATTTGATTTGAACTGAGAACCGTTGTCGGTTACTACCACTTCAGGTACTCCAAAAACCATAAATACGTTGTCTTCTAGGAATTCGCATATAGTACCGGTAGAAAATTTCTTCAGGGTCTTTAATAAATGAAATTTCGATAAGTGATCTAACACAATGTATGTCCCTATATTTCCTCCTTTTGACCGAGGATAAGGACCTAAGAAATCAAGGTAAATTCTTTGATACGGTCTAGCAGATTTTGGTTGATCACCCATCGGGGGTCTCAAGATTGAGTTAGGGGCTTTCGACTGTAAGCAAACATCACATTTAGAAACAATATTTCGTACATCTGCTGCCATTTTTGGCCAATAAAATGTTCTCTTTAACCTCTCCAGAGTTTTTGCAATGCCTCAATACGCGGCCGTACTAGTGCAATGTGCACGAATTATAACATCTGTTCTCAATTCCTCGGGAATCCACAATTTCCAGCTTGAAGCTTCCACTACAGCATCGCCATTTGCAAACTCGGTACGTTTATAGATAAATTGGTCTATTACTCGTATATCCGGAAGTTTATTCTGATTTTCTAGAATACCGTTCCGGAGTTTTTCATAACTGCCTCTCAGAAAATAAGGAGAATTCAAGTCAACTAATGAAACGGGATGTGTTTCCTCATCTGTAACTTCTCTCGAAATCTCTTCTAATCGCGACAGTGCATCCGGTACGACATTAGGACTACCCTTTCGATGTTTTATTTCAAAATCAAATCCCTGTAGCTTCAATGACCACCGCGCTAATCGCCTATTCAAGTCGGGTTGTCGCATTAACCACTGTAAACTGGCGTGGTCGGTTATAACTTTAAAAGGATGTCCTTGAACATATTCCCGAAATTTGTAGATACTTAGTACAGCTGTCAAGCACTCTAGTTCTGTGATGGAATAATTCCGTTGCGCGCGATTTAACTTGTGAGAGAAATATGCTATGGGCCGTTCAACTCCTTCAACTTCTTGAGCAAGCACTCCTCCAACACCAGTCACGGAAGCGTCGCACTGTATAATGAAAGGAAGTGAAAAATCAGGAGTTATCAGGAGAGGCGCTGATGAAAGCTTTTCCTTAAGGGTTTGGAAGGCGACTTGGGCCTCGTGTGTCCACTTGAAAGAATGGGTTTTCGATGTCAAATCCGTTAAAGGCGCTGTTAGACTAGCGTAGTTGTCGATTAAACGCCTGTACCAGCCGACTAGGCCTAGAAATCGTCGCATCTCTCGAACACTTTTCGGAGGTTGATATTCACTGTTAAATTGGCTTTCCTTAACAGTTGCGCTATTTCAGCTAATAGTAAAAGATGAGAATCAAAGTCTTCCGAGAACAAAAGAAGGTCGTCCAAATAAACGAATGCATAATGTTTTAAATGAGGTGGTATCATCATGTCCATTAAGCGACTCATGGTCATAGGTGCATGACAAAGCCCTAATGGCATTACACAAAATCTGTATAAGGGTCTATTTGGTACGGTGAATGCTGTGTAGTCACGGGAACAAGGGCTTAATTCTATTTGCAAGAATGCATGCTTTAGATCAAGAGAAGACATATACCTGGCTTTCGGCAAACGGCTGAATATACCATTGATTTTTGGCATTGGAGAAGCATCTTTGACCATGACGCTGTTCAACTTGCGTGCATCCAAGCATAGTCTGGTCTTGTTTTCCTTCGGCACAATAGCCACGGGACTACTCCAAGAGCAATTTGGGGGAGCTAACTCGATAACACCCAATTCTAACATTCTGTCAACTTCCGCATGTAGCTTCTTTTCCACAGCAGGTGACACTGAAAAATACCGTTGCTTTATCGGCTTAACATCTTTAATAATCTCAATTGTATGTTTCAACAAAGGGGTTTTACCTAATCGTTCCTTTTCGAAGGATGGAAAAAGAGAGACAACCTTTGACAACTGACTGCGTTCAGTACTACTCAAGGTATGCATTTCAGGACTTTCCGGAATCTCATTTTCTTCCTTTGAAAATGTCTCCAAGATTTTATTCATTAAATTAAACTTGTGAAAGAAATCTGCTCCTAAATTCATGTCTTGCTTTAGGTCTGGTATTATAAAAATTTCTAATTCCTTACTCGCTCCGTTAAAGGTTATTTTAGATAGAACACTACCGATTATCCTATATTTCTTTCCTCCAGCTGTTTCTATGTGTTCATGCAAAACTTTGAATGCATAATTTTTATCTAGAATATCTTTTGCGGCTTTTCCACTTATACAGGAAATGTTTGCCCCTGAATCCAAAAGTGCATAAATGTCCATATTAAAGAACGAAATCTTGACATAGGGACGGTTATCGTTTTGACTCAACGTAATGGAAGACAAAAAGTTCACGTAATTTTTCTTTTAACTCTAGCCCAAAATGATCTTAATCGCATTGTTGACCGTTTTATTGGTACTCTTGCGGTTTTGTTAGGTGGTTTGATAAGAGCTTCAGTAAACAATCGTGCACGTATGGTTTCATAGTTTGAAAGTCTTCTATGATACGGCAAGATGTGATGAAATTGTGGTGTCGTCGAATCAATATTGGTACGTGTAGAATTTAATAACAGATGAAGTGCTTGGTCTTTTGTTTTAGTAACTATAGCTTTCGAGGTTTGAACTAATTCTGAGGCGAGCGTAGACATGAGTTCTCCATGCTCCTTTGCCCGTTTCCCGAACCCCTACATTTTACACATCTTGGTTTCAGGACATTGGCTTCTCCACATCCGTAACAAAATATAGTACGCTCCTCTAAACAGTCTACGTACCGATGGCCATCCGTTCTGCAATTCCACCAACTTAGCTGGGTATTCCCTATCTCCGCGATATCTAGTACATCTTTCTCTACTTGGTTAGTATTCGATTGGAGTTCATTTACTTGTCGTCTTACAGGTCGACTTGGTACATTTTCACCATTTTCTATAAGAGATTCTCTACGAAGGAGTAGGTAACGTAAATGATCTACTGAAGTTATAGTTTTATAGGAAAGTTCATTTCTTATTTTTGGGCGCAAATTCCTTCTCAACACTTCTAAGAGTTCTTGATCTGGCATGGGATAGCGAAATCTGTCACACAAATGTAAAATTGAAGAATAAAATTCATCTTAAATTTCATGTTCTTTTTGCTTGTGTTCTCGCACTAGCTCACGAACATCACTGTTGGTGAGATGATCACGGAAATGTGAACGAAGCGCGTCACACAATGATACCCAATCTACGTGAGAAACAGATCGGCGATACTTCCAGTACCAATCCCGTCCCTTTCCTACGAACAGAATATGTGAATGTTCACACAGGATCCTAAAATCTCCGTTTAAACTATCGTTTGTCTGTGACGAAATCATGTAAATGAATTTATCAACCGGCATTTTTTCTGCACTACCATTAAATGTAACATTCCAACTTTGAATAAGCTGGGCGATTCTACCACTATTGTTCACACTATGCGGAACAGTAGAAATTCTTTCTCGATTGTTAATAAGGTGGTTTTGTCCATCAATTCGTGATTGGCTATTAATATTCGCTTCCGCGGCAAAGGCGGTATCATTTATCGGTTCATTTTGAGACCATTCAGGTTCTGGTATAACCCTAACATTTATCTGACTAACCTGTCGGGTCAAGTTTTGAATTGTCTGCGTAAGCATTTCAAACCTATTTTGTAAATCTACTTCAATGTTGGATATACGCTTCTCGAGGATACTACCATGTTGCAATTGTCCTTGCACAGGGTTAACGGCGGTATCGTGCGACAGCATCGGAAAAGATAAGTTAAGATTTGGGGAATTCGTATGTGGAACTAACTGAGGGAGTCCTAAATGGGGTTGATCTCTGCTGAGATTGCCTCTTCCTCGTCGGGAAGGAATAATTCTTGGAACAGTTCCCTTTGAGGACTGTTGTGATGTCTGCGTCGGTAAGCTTTTCTCTGACATATGCGTTATATCAAGTAAACTGTTCTTTGTACATGCTTTTCTGCACTGAGGACACTTTTTAGAGTTAGATAACCATTGGACTAGACAATCCCTATGAAAATCGTGCTGGCATCGTGTTAAGTCTATGACTGATTGTCGATCCATCCCTTGAACTTGCGCTGTATAGTTTCACCTGCCATACTAGCTGTATCTAACAAATTCTCATTGCTATGCACTACAGACATGGTATGACCTTTCTATGAAAAATGGTAAAAATAAGAAAACAATAATGAAGTCTACTAAATAGATAGATATATATATAAAACGGGCTAATCTGCGTATCAATACCGAACCTAAAAACTCTAATTAAGAAAATCATAGCATACGTAAGTTGTAAAAAGTGGGTTGGATAGATGCTAATATTTTAAATTTTGATACAAAAGGTGTATTGCCGGTGATTGAACTTTTCCCAGGTCGAAAATCAAAACAACTTCCAATCTTCGCAATTCCGAAAGATAAAACTCAATTCCACAACCTTCTGCTAGCAGCCATCCAAGAGGACATTAACTAAAACCGGTAAGAAGGTGTAGGCCTTCAATTGCGAATTAAGCTAGCTATCGGTCTATGCAATATGGTTGACCAATTGCAATAGCAATTCCAATATAGTTCACCTAAAAGCAATAAAAGTTCTACGAATTTATCGAGGGCTTAAACAATTCGAATATTTTTTTTTTTCTCACAGACTGCTGAAGTAATGAGTACCTTCTTTACCTTTAACAGCTGCGGTAGTCACACGTTGTTTTGGGCCCCACACACTTGGACGCCATTTATTGTTGCATTATAAAATGATGGTATGCTATCCAAAGTGAGAGGCGACTACAGCACGTACTGGTTCGGATCTAGCTCGTCGGAATGGGAGGGAATCCTTGTCACTTCACTTCGATTAGGCTGACAAATCAGCCATCAGAATCATAGGCAGGGTCGCCGTATGAAAGGTGGGAAAGGAATTGTCTGTTTTGTGAGGTGTAAGTGCGAATGAGTGCAAATATTGTTAGCTTATTTATACTAAATTATTCTAAAATATACTTACATACATATTTACCTTAATTATGCATACTTACATAATTACGTACAAATCGACACAAATATGTACCTACATATTTGTGTTGAGTTGTGATGTCTGTGGGAAACGCAATGTCAGCAAATTTGCCTGAATGCAAATTTGGTTTGGTAGTGCGTTGTACACAAACCTGTGTTAAATCATGTGAATTGCTCTGTCAGCAACAATTAGCAAATGCCCCTTTTGTGTTGGTTAAAATTTAGACCCTTTTTGTTACAGGGTAGCATATTAACTGGTTTACTCATTTGGCATTGAAATTGTTGGCTGTTTACACTACAATACCACCAAATCGGAGGCGGTCATCTGGGCAAATATTGATGGAGATTGTGGGACAAACAAATTGTGGATTGTCGAACCAGCAAAGAGATCAACTCCGAACGTACTTGTAGGAAAAAACCCTGGCTATGACAAAACAAGATGGACGTATTCCGGTAAGAGTACTCAATGAGTTCAAGTCACCACTCAAACTGACCAGAGGAGCTATTTTGGGAAGATGCCAAGAGGCTGAAGTAGTTATTAACTGTGAACAGTTCCAGGAACACGTTTCAACTAGTAGTACTGATCTTTCAAATGACATCACGGCATGGAGGAAGGGGCTAGAGGAAGACTATCAGAGTAAGGCAAAATAACTGCTCCTAAATTACGCAAACATATTTGACCAAGATGGCTCCAAACCAGGCCGCACCAAGGTTGTGAAATATCAAATTGACACTGGAGATGCGAGGCAGATCCGTCAGACTCCTCGTAATGTACCACTGGCGAAGCGGGAAGTTGTGAGTCAAATCATACAAGAAATGAGCGACAGCGGCGTCATCGAACCATCAGTTAGTCCATGGAGCCCACCGGTAGTACTTGTAAAGAAGAAGGGTGGAAAAATGAAGTTGTGGGTGCACTACCGCAAGTTGAACGACGTCACGAAAAATTATAGCTACCCATTGCTTAGAATTGACGACACTCTGGACTTATCTCACACAAAATGGTTTTCCACACTGGACTTAAAAAGTGGCTACTGGCAGGTGGAGGTGAAGGTGAAAGACAAAGAGAAAACAGCCCTCATTGTCGGAGATGGTCTTTGGCTGTTTACAGTAATTCCCTTTGGACTATGTTATGCACCAGCTACTTTTGAAAGACTAATGGATCAAGTACTGAAAGGGCTACATTGGAAAAGTTAAATTTGCAAATTCTTTCCAGCATATACACACTATAATACCTAGTTTTGGTGAGAAAATGAAAATATGAAATTTGCACTTACATGATTTTGACGTGGTATCCCTCGGCTGGCCAGGCGATAAGATGCACGAAGTACGCTGCATGAATTTATGAAACGCTTTATATGTATGTATATGGCAACAGAACTTCAAAATGTATACTTTTACAAAATATAATTATTTATGTAGGTATATACTTTTCTTCACCTATATATTTAAGTATTTGATAAACTTTTTTTTTATTTTATCTTATATTTTGTTTTATATAACTTTAGTATTCGCAAAATTCTCAGTTTCGTTTACTGACATTCATAGTAGTACAATTTCTTCGTTCAAAAGCAGCCTTTAAATTTAAATATTACGTTTAAATATTTAGCCACTTTCCTTTAATGACTATATGTATGTATACCAGAGATATGGGGTTTTTTTTTTCTAAATTTCAAAAATAACTATGTATACAATGCCTATATAACATAGATATGGTTCTATTATTTTTTCTTTCTTTATAGTTATGAACACGTTTCCATAAATGATCACCGCTTAACACTTATAGAGGGGATGGCTCGGATCGAGAACATTACGAATGTTTCTGGCTTCCTTCTGATAGCCGGAAAGAATTTTCCTTGGGGAGACCCAAAACTAGAACCGTTTGAAGGTTTACACTAATGGTACATGTGGACCTGATGTCCTCCACGTGTAACAATTATTTTAGTGCACAATGATTAAAATTTTTTTTTTATGACGAGAACAACTTTACACCAGCAGCATCCAAATCGGAAAGAAACCAGAAAATTTTCTGATGCTTCACCTCAACCATCCCAACTCTCCGGTTTTTTTTCCTCTCTTATGAAAATGTAATTGTCATTGTACATTAATTACTAGTATTAGTATTGGATCTCACAACCTTTCACAGTGTCTTGTACGGTGTCTAAGTGCGCAGGTATAAAAAATGGGTGACTCCACGGACGCGGACTTTTAAAGCTCAGCAAAAATCATAACAAAACAGGAAATTCTGGAAGTGCCTGATAATTCCAAATTTACTGGAGAAAGTGATATTTTGTTTTTTTTTTGCTTTGTTGATTTTAACGTTTTCTTTGGATGTCTTTTCCATGAAAAATTCCTTTACTCTTTCCATTGACATCTTCTAACTCAAAATAATAATTTCTTACTTTCCTCACCACTCTAGCCTTTATAAATTTCGGAGCTAACTTAGAGCTGAAATTGACTCCTTTATTACTTTGCGCGAAATTTCGGCGATATACTTCTTGACCTGGGAGTAGGTTTATAGGTGCGGATCGCAAGTTATATCTAATCTTGCTGGACTCGTAGGACCTGCGCATATTTTCTTGCACTTCTAATCTAACCATTTGTAACATGTCGTCTCTAGCTATATCTTCACCAAATTCTATGGGGGATAGCTTAGTTAACAGCGCATATGTCTCCGCATGAGTAATCGTATGTTGACCAAACAGTACATAATATGGTGAATAACCTATAGTGCTGTGAACCGAACATCTAAGTGCCGCTGCAATTTTTGGTAAATGTAAATCCCAACTTCGTTGATCTTTGCCTATATATGAACGTACAGCGGATATTACGGATCTGTTTACCCTCTCGGAGGCGTTGGATTGAGGAGAATATATGGCAGTATATGTGTGAATGATTCCATATTTAAATAGAAAGTTGTTAAGTTGATTTGATTTGAACTGAGAACCGTTGTCGGTTACACTTCAGGTACTCCAAAAACCATAAATACGTTGTCTTCTAGGAATTCGCATATAGTACCGGTAGAAAATTTCTTCAGGGTCTTTAATAAAGGAAATTTCGATAAGTGATCTAACACAATGTATATCTCTATATTTCCTCCTTTTAACCGAGGTATCAAATGAAAGGTGTTATTGAGTATTTTAAAAGTAAATGGGCCTTAGTTCTATAGGTGGACGCCTTTTCGAGATATCGTCATAAAGGTGGACCAGGGGTGACACTAGAATTCGTTTGTACGATATGGGTATCAAGTGAAAGATGTTAATCATTATTTAAAAGGGAGTGGGCCTTAGTTCTATAGGTGGACGCCTTTTCGAGGTAACGCCATAAAAGTGGACCCGGGGTTATTCTATAATGTGTTTCTACGATATGGGTATCAAATTAAAGGTGCTAATGAGGGTTTTAAAAGGGAGTGGCCCTTAGTTGTATATGCGAAAGCGTTTTCGAGATATCGACCAAAATGTGGACCAGGGTGACCCAGAACATTATCTGTCGGGTACCGCTAATTCATTTATATATGTAATACCACGAACAGTATTCCTGCCAAGATTCCAAGGGCTTTTGATTACGCCCTGCATAACTTTTTCATTTTCTTCTACTTAATATGGTAGGTGTCGCACCCATTTTACAAAGTTTTTTCTAAAGATATATTTTGCGTCAATAAACCAATCCAATTACCATGTTCATCTCTTTTTTCATATTTGGTATAGAATTATCGCATTTTTTTCATTTTTCGTAAATTTCGATATCGAAAAAGTGGGCGTGTCATAGTCGGATTTCGGGCATTTTTTATACCGAGATAAAGTGAGTTCAGATAAGTACGTGAACTAAGTTTAGTAAAGATATATCGATTTTTGCTCAAGTTATCGTGTTATCGGCCGAGCGGAAGGACAGACGGTCGACTGTGTATAAAAACTGGGCGTGGCTTCAACCGATTACGCCCATTTTTACAGGAAACATCTATCGTCATAGAATCTATGCCCCTACCAAATTTCACAAGGATTGGTAAATTTTTGTTTGACTTATGGCATTAAAAGTATTCTAGACAAATTAAATGAAAAAGGGCGGAGCCACGCCTATTTTGAAATTTTCTTTTATTCTTGTATTTTGTTGCACTATATCATTACTGGAGTTGAATTTTGACATAATTTACTTATATACTGTAAAGATATTAAATTTTTTGTTGTTTTTTTTTTTAAAGGTGGGCGTGTTTGTCATCCGATTTTGCTAATTTAGGACACATATAGTAATAGGAGTAACGTTCCTGCCAAATTTCGTCATTTGAAAATCCGCATTACTGCAGTCGAGAAGAGAGTTGGTGCAGTCGAGAACGCGCGCTCTGATGTTCTCTTGGTGCGAAATGAGTTGATTGCAGCTCAGGGCCACATTAATGCACTCGAAGCCAGCGCAGTCGCCACTGACTTAATAATTACTGGCGTCCCACATGCAGCAAGTGAGTGCTTACCTGAGCTATTTTCGAAGATCTGCAGAGTAACTGATAGCAAAGCACGACCATTGGGCGATGCGTTCCTATTGCGAAACAGTGGGAATAATAATAGACAAAACAAGCCCAACACTTCCCCCCCCCCCCATTGTTTTGAAGTTGTGCTCTGCACCTGACCGCAATCAGTTGCTAAAATCGGTTGCTGTATTTTGTAAGTATAAAAAGAAATCACTGACGCCCTCTGACATTTATTTGCCTGGATATGGGACGGTAAATATTCATGAAAGTTTGCCTAGGAGATTGCGGGAGGTGATGACGCGTGCATCTGAGCTTAGTCGGCAAAAAAAGTTAGCGTCGGCGTTTTCCAATCGAGGCAGGGTATTTGTTCGGCTTAAGAGTGACGAAGAGCCCGAATTGGTTGGCAGCATCGCCGAGGTGGACGCTGTTGTTGGTACTTGAGCGCACTTACAATATGAAACATATAATTTTAAGAATGTTTATGTATATGTATATGTTAAACTTAAGCTCTGCCTTTTAATTTAATCTATGCTGTGAACTTTTCTCTTTATGCTCAATTCTTTTAACTCGTCTATTTTTTCGTTCTTATTTTGTTTCTAGCTTTAATTTCAGTCATACTCATTTATTTTTTTTCTCTGCTCTTTTTCTCTTTGTGCTTTTTATTTTTTGCAGTTACATATATTTGCATCACTGCTGCGGTTTTTATGTGTATCCTACAGCATCCCTAACTATAGTCTGATACGTGTCGCCAGAAAAGGAAAGAGGGGGGGAGGAGTTGCTATCTACTGTAAGTCCTACTTGAAAATTTGTGTCTTGGCAGAATCAAAAAATAATGACACGGAGTTAATCATTGCCGAAATATCGGACAACGTGAAACAAGTTTTGGTATCTTGCGTGTACAACCCCCATAGGTGTAATTTGTTAGATTCATATTTTGAGGAGTTATCCCAGTTTTTAATTGATTTTGAGCGTTTTGTAATTTGTGGGGACTTTAACGTAAATCTTTTGTGTAATGGTGCTTACACTATGAAACTACTTGATCATGTCGCGGCGCTGGTCTTACCGTTGCTAACAATATTGTACCAACAAGATATTCACATAACTCAACTCCGAGCCTGCTGGACATCAGCCCTGACCACATTTTAAAATTTCAACAAATTAGCTTCATCTTCGATCATGATCTTATTTTTTGCACACTAGATGTTACGTTAAATTGTTCAGCTGGCACCGTTACTTCTGTTTATCGTGATTTTAATTCTCTAAATGTGGATGAGTTGTTTGTTGATCTTTCATATGTCGATTGGGCCTCATGTTGGTTTCTTGCTACCGTGGATGAGAAGCTTAATTTTTTAAATAACACCCTCTGCAATCTATTTGATGTCCACGTACCGTTATGTGAAGTCCGATTTATAAAAAATTCTTGACCTTGGTACAATAACAAAGTCAGATCTGCTATTAAACTACGCAATAAGCTGCACACGAAGTGGAAAAAGACCAACACTGAAACTGCTTGGTCGCAGTATAAAATCGCTCGCAACCAGGCCACTTACATCACTAGGCAAGCAAAGCAAATATACTGCCACCGAAAGTTAAATCCGGCACTACCATCTAAAGATTTATGGCGAAACTTAAAGAATCTCAACATCAATGGTAAACAGACGATTGAGTGTCAGATTAATCCTAGTAAATGTTTTTTTGGGTTTTCAGTTACATCAGTTAGCCTTATGGCCAGCTACCTTGCCGAAAGGGTTCAGAAAGTTGTATGCAAAGGCTCTGCATCTAGATCATGTATTGTCTCTTCTGGTGTGCCGCAAGGCTCTGTCCTTGGTACTCTTCTGTTTACTCTTTTTATCAATGATGTGTTCGCTAGGTGTCAGTATGTTAATGCACATGCTTATGCTGATGACATTCAATTGTATTTATCTAGTCGTGTTGGTCTTGTTGATGATTTGTGTTACAAAATAAATAGCGACTTGTCTGCTGTTGCGAAATGGGCTTGTGAAAACCGTCTGTGCTTGAATGCCAAAAAGTCATATGTTCTGCCTATAAGCAATAGTGTTGTGCATACTGAAGATATTCCAAAACTGTTCGTTGGTGAAAACATGCTTTCGTTTACTAGCAAAATAAAAAATCTGGGCTTTGTGATTAACTCAAAATTAAACTGTGTCGACCATGTAAATAAAGTTGTAAGTAATGTTTATTCTGTTTTACGTAGATTGAGAATTTCTGATTCGTTTACTCCCCTAGAGACTAGGAAAAAACTAGCTATGCCTTCCACACATAACGTACTCAGAGCTCGTTTACAGTCAACTTGACTCTGCTTCGTCCCATAAAATTGATGTTACTTTTAACAACGTCACACGTTATGTTTACGGCCTACAAAAATATGATCATATATCTCCATGGAAGCGCAAAGTTCTCGGATGCAGTATTTTTGAGTATATAGCAGCGCGAAATTGTATATACATTTACAAACTCATTGAATTTCAAACACCAAAGTATCTTTTTGAGAAACTTAAATTTTCCAAGTCTGATAGACATCGCAAATTGATCATTCCCAGATATTTCTATTTGTGCTCTTCGAGGCTATTCTTTATCCATGCTGTAAGGCTCTGGAATTCTATCCCAAATTCTCTTAAGGGTGTGTTGTGTAGGAACAACTACAGAAAGGTGATTCATGACTACTTCAGTTCAGTGAGCTTAATGTGATTGTGATAAAACTTAATACTCTTCCTTGTATTTCCACCTTTCTTTCTTTTTCCAACAAAACTTTCTATTCGTTAAATTTATAATTATTGTTAGTATTTGTCTTATAAGAATTTAGGCTTAATTGTTAATTATTTTGCAATGTATAATCGTTGATGTGCTATAAAAGACTCTGTCTTACAGTCACAACCACTTTTTTTAAATAAATTGAAATTGAAATTGAATATCTTCACCGACTGCCAAATTACAGCTTGCAAAACTTTTAAATTACCTTTTTTTTAAATTGGGCGGTGCCACGCCCATTGTCCAAAATTATATTAATTTTCTATTCTCATTTTCGTCATAAGGTCAACCCACCTACCAAGTTTCATCGCTTTATCCGTCCTTGGTAATGAATTATCGCAATTTTCGGTTTTTCGAAATTTTCGATATCGAAAAAGTGGGCGTGGTTATTGTTCGATTTCGTTCATTTTAAATAGCGATCTGAGGTTATTGCCCAGGAAATTACATATCAAATTTCATCAAGATACCTGTCCTATCCTATTTGTCTTATAAGAATTTAGGCTTAATTGTTAATTATTTTGCAATGTATAATCGTTGATGTGCTATAAAAGACTCCGTCTTACAGTCACAACCACTTTTTTTAAATAAATTGAAATTGAAATTGAATATCTTCAACGACTGCCAAATTACAGCTTGCAAAACTTTTAAATTACCTTTTTTTTAAATTGGGCGGTGCCACGCCCATTGTCCAAAATTATATTAATTTTCTATTCTCATTTTCGTCATAAGGTCAACCCACCTACCAAGTTTCATCGCTTTGTCCGTCCTTGGTAATGAATTATCGCAGTTTTCGGTTTTTCGAAATTTTCGATATCGAAAAAGTGCGGGGGCCTGGGTACCCCTAGAATGTGTTTATACAATATGTATAACAAATGAAAGCTATTGACGAGTGCTTTAGTACAGGGTAATTTGCATACCTATTTGTGATTAGGGTCTCGAGATATAGCCCAAAACGGGGCTCCGGTTAACACTAGGATGTGTTTTTACATTATGGGTACCAAATTGAGGCTGTTGATGAATGCTTTAGTACAGGGTAGTTTTTATACTTATTAGTGACTAGGGTCTAGAGATATATGCCGGGATCAGGGTAACACTAGGATGTATTTTTACATTATGAGTATCAAATTGGAACTGTTGATGTGTGCTTTAGTACAGAGTAAGTAAGCAAAAAGGATTAAGAAAAAGTGAATGTATGGAGATAGACCAAATTTAGGGCAGAACAATGTCTGCCGGTTCTGCTAGTTTATAATATATAATACTACGCAGTCCCCGCAAAAAAAAAAGTTTTCCCAAACATACCAAACATAAATTACTAAACCATTTAGTTTAAAAAATAAATGCGTTTATTTGTACTTACTTCAATTTTACAGGTTGCTCCACCGTTAAGGGAGCTTTTCGCAAACGGGACCGGGACAAAATCCGATAACCGCCTGTTTATATATATATATATATATATATATGTGTACATACATATATGGTAAAGAATAATTCACCTTTTTTTTTTTTTTGAGACTTTTTTCCTTGTAGCCACTCCAACTATTTATCACTAATGGCGATCGAAGTAGCTGAAACGTATTACCCGACAAGTCCCTTGTTCGTCACATTTTCAATCAAAAGACGAAGAAAGTACACCTATGTATATGTTTTAATTAAAAAGGTTATGGGTGATTCATTCGAATTATATAAGAAAAATGCTTAGCCCTATACCAAATCTAAATGACTTGGACCGTACGATCCATTATTATCGTCGGCCCATATCTCTCGGAATGAGTTGGCGACTTAATAGTTTTTTTAAATAACTGTATATAAGAATTTTTTGCAAGTTTCACCATTGTGTTTAAAATGTACACAACCTCGTACCATACGAAAACTAACACTTTTTGATGAGAAAATATATTAGACAAATGGGATTGGTTTTATATGAGTACAATTAGTCTCTTCATGGGACATGCTCAAACAAAAGGGAACAATTCAACGCATAAAAAGAGGTCAAATCTTGCATTAGTCGCATACCGCTTTGTGCCTTATCCTAAATTAATCGAATTTTTTGCAGGGTATTCTTTGGCTCGAGCTGGATACATTACAAGCAAGTGGCCAGCGCCGGAGTTGAGTACTTTTGGAATTTCCATTTCTCCCTTATCTTGTACTCCAAAAAAATATCGTACATGACGATGATGGGTCAATTTTGCTCAATATATAAAAGGAAACCTTGAATATTATAATTCAAATTTAAAATCAGTATTTTTATTTAATAAACATAAAATTAATTTGTGAAATCTATATCTATAAATCTTATAAAATAAAGTCGCGAAATGTCGTTGTACGTACATCACTTCACACAGAATGCTGTGATTTTAAAACGATTTTTTGCATTTGAAAGCTTTGCTACGTGAGATGGATATTTTCAATATAATTTCGTGGCAAATTGCCAAAATGTAGTAAAAAATCATAAAATTTTTGTTTGCACAACTACAACTCATAAATGGATGGATGGATTTGAAAAATTCTACTTTGCAGTAAAACTTTGAAATATTTACCTTCGTTCTGCATCAAAAAAAATACTTGATTCCTTTCTTATATCAGCAAAATTGTTTAAACAAAAGTAACATTTTTAACAAAAAATGCGTGCGTGTGGTTTTTCGCTGTCAACTGTGCGCGAAAATTGGTTTGAGTGGAACATGACGCATCACATACGTACATACATACATAGCATTCGCTGCGTTATTTAACTTTGGGAGTACATTCATATGCATGGATGTATGTATGTATTTGTATATCAATTCAGCTTGACATATGTATGTACATACATATTGTGACGAATATTAGCATCACTAAGTGATACTAACATCACTAAGCGGTTGTTAAATGAAGGCACAACAACAATAAAGCAAGCTGCCACTCTTGTGTAATTAAACAAATCAATCATCATTTACGCACATACATACAAGGCGACGGAGAGATACTCACAAGCACATGTAGTCATCGGCCGAAGTGGTGCTCACATATACACACGCATATGGCTACAAACTAAAAATATACATGTTTATGGCTGGTAACCAAGCATGAAGTTCGCGAAATTACTAGACATTAAGAGAATTGGGTGAACGAGGAAACCGAGGGTATAAAAGCCACGCAAGCTGAGGCATGTCTATTCAGTTTGATTTAAGCACGATATTCGTTGTGATAAGTGTTATTGTGATGTACTCTCAAAGTATGCTAATAAAGGCCATTTTGCATTAGTGAATATTGGAGTTATTTATTCAACAGTTTAGCGATTCGAACATTAGCAGAAGGTTTGGAATAATCGGAATTTCCCAAAATTCGTTACAATTGGTGTCAGAAGAGGAATAAATTCCGAAGATTTCGGATACAACTTGGACATGACAACGTTAAGGTAATTAAGGATCCAGCAACTCAAAAAACAGTTGGAAAACCGTGGATTGAATACAAACGGCAATAAGATCGAACTTCAAGCACGGCTACGATAGTTTATGGAGTCGGAAGGAATCAATGTGGAAGAGTATGTCTTTCAACCTGATGGTGAAGAGGCAAGAACAAAAATGGAAGAGAAAAATGAAACATCGCAGACAGTTACGAGCACAGACTTGAACATAATATTGGCTGCAATATCGGCACAAATGTCCGAAATTTTATCACAAATATCCACAAACGTGTCATCTCAACTGGAAGAACAAAAGACAAATATAAAACCTCCACTGGCAGAACAGAAGACATGTATGGCATCCCAACTGGAATCGCAGGAGACACGCATAACATCGAAGATTGAAGCACAAGAAACGCGTATTTCAGAAACGTCGACACAGATTACATCAAAGATGGAAAAACATCTGAAAGAACAAGAGACACGCATAACAGTACAACTCGAAGCGCAAGAGGCGCGTATATAATCAAAACTCGAAGTGCATATGGACGAGAAAATAACGCAGTTTGAGGAAAAACTCGAGGCCGAGGTGGATGCTTTGAGAGGTCGTATACAGGAGCTGCAACTAAATCGCCCAGCTGTTTCAGCAAGCAATATGAAGGTAAAAACTAAATCTTCTGACGGTTCTGTTCCTTTCCAGGTATTTAAGCTTCAATTCGATAAGACGTCAGCAGTTAGCAACTGGAATACTGAAGATAAATTTGCTGCGCTGTTCGTCGCATTGAAAGGACCTGCAGCTGAAATCTTACAGACCATTCCAGAGGGAGGACGAAACATTGATGGGCGCTCTAGAAAGGCGATACCGAAGCGAACACAGGAAGCAAATACACCAAGTAGATTTGCAAAGCCGTTACGAAAAAGCTAATGAGGCTTTGCAGGAGTTTGCTTCGGATGTTGAAAGGTTGGCCCATTTGGCAAATGCGGACCCACCCGTAGAATACACCGAAATGGTAAAAATTCAGAGCTTTATTACTGGAATACAGGATATCGAAACGAAGCGAGCGACATACGCAAACCCAAAACCTACATTCACAGAAACGGTATCACATGTTCTGATTCAGGAAACAGCATCGCTTCTTTGTAAGGCAGCGTTCAAAGCACGCCGTGTGGAGGTAGAAATGCCAGAATGGGTGAACACAATATTGGAGGCACTGAAAGGATCGCAAAAGCGGAGTGAAAGAGTTATCAAATGCTTCAAATGCGGGAAGCCAGGTCACATTGCACGTCATTGCGATCTTGATCCTGGTGGTTTCAACAGCATGGGTGGTCTTAAGAACAGAGCTGGAGGAGATGAGCAAGAGCCAGTCAGGTGTAAAGATCGAGAGCTAGCTCGAGCTATTGAATGTCCTATGATATCTGTATCGCAAATCGGAAGGAAATCAAGCAGTCCTACCATCAGAGGAAATGTGGATGGCAAAGAACTTGTACTGACTGTAGATACGGGCGCATCTCATTCCTTAATCCGATCTGACTTGGTCAGTAGGAGAGTAAAGCCAATACCTGGAGCAAGGTAGCGTACGGTCACTGGCGAGTATAACTGAATCCAGGGAGAAGAGATATGTGAATTCCTAATTGGAAAAGTCATGGTTCCACACAAATTCGTTGTGGCAGAGATTGTTGATGAAGTCATATTGGGAGTGGACTTCCTAGTTGGCCATGGCATCATGATCGACATGCAAACAAGGAATATTCGCTATAAGAACCAGGCTGTACCACTCAACTTCAGTTTGGAGAAAAGGTTCAGCAGTAAGCGAGTGCTGGTGGAGGCGATTCGTCAAAGACCACCAAATTCAAAGGCAGTGGATCGGGCAAATGTTGAATTTCCCAGAAAGAATGCAAGGCCGGTTTCAAGCCAGGGCGCACTACTTTTGTGAACCATCAAGACGATATTGATGATGCAAAGTCAATCCGTCAAGATCAAGCTCTGCGCAGTAGTTCATTGGCTAAAGAACAGAGTGTGGGGGAACGGTCCAGATAGAATAGTAGGATGAAACACAGGTACGACAAGAACAATAATTCGGAAAGTTTCCTCGAGGGAGATTTGGTACTGCTATACAACCCTCACCGGCGGAAAGGCGTTCCACCCAAATTTTGGTGCAGTTGGGAAGGCCCGTACAAAGTTGTGAAGACGATAAATGATAACATCTACCGCATTCAAACCAATGGGAAACCACGAAGTAGAAGGGTGGTCTGTTTAGAGAGGCTAGCAGCGGTTAGATCGAGAGATTTGTCTGATCGGGACGATCAGACTAAGGTGGAGGGCACTGTGACGAATATTAGCATCACTAGGTGATACTAACATCACTAAGCGGTTGTTAAATGAAGGCACAGCAACAATAAAGAAAGCTGCCAATTTTGTGTACGTAAACAAATCAATCATCATTTACGCACATACATACATACAAGACGACGGAGAGATACTCATAAGCGCATGTAGTCATCGGCTGAAGTGGTGCTCACATATACACACGCATATGGCTACAAACTACAAACATACATGTAATTGGCTGGTAACCAAGCATGAAGTTTGCGAAATCACTAGACCTTAGGAGAATTGGGTGAACGAGGAAACAGAGAGCATAAAAGCAGCGCAAGCTGAGGCTTGCCTATTCAGTTTGATTAAAGCACGCTATTGGTTGTGAAGTATAAGTGTTATTGTGAAGTACTCTCAAAGTAGGCTAATAAAGACCATTTTTCATTATTGAGTATTGGAGTTATTTATTCAACAGTTTAGTGATTCGAGCATTAGCAGAAGGTTTGGAATAAGTGAAATTTCCCTAAACTCGTTACAATATTTATGCGTGTTGTCAAGTTAATGCAACATAAATGGTTAAGAATGCGCACATCTTTTGAAAAATAGTATTTCGTTAAAAATGTTGAACATTTTCTTAAAATTCTTAGAGAAAGTTTTTATTTTCTGGTATTTTTGCATGTATGTATATACTAATATTTGTGCACCAGGTTAGGTTAGGTTAGATTAAGAGGGCGTGCGTGAGTGTTACCCACACTTCCACTCGGAGACATTTTTGTCCATTGTGAGTGCCCTCAGTAAGTACAGGGTGGAGGAAAATTCGTTTAGCCCCATTACGTTTTACTGGTCCTCGACGAAACACTTGCTTTCCCTGATGAACCGAAGAAGAAGCGAGACGTCCACCTTCCAACCTCTGCCAGGCAGTCGAAGAAGCGTGAGCCCAGAAATCTGAGCCTTCTTCTTTGAAGCGCCGGACATCGGCAGAGAAAGTGGTAAATCGAATCCTCTTCCTCCTCATACTGACAGCTTCTGCAGAGGGAGCTTGTTGGTATTCGCCACCATCGGAGCATTGGTGCGATAGCACAATGACCTGTGATTACACACGTAAGTACCCTCACCGCAGATTTGTTCAGTTTGAGAAGGAAGCTGGTGCCTTTCCTATCCAAGCATGGCCATAAGAGCCTTGAGACTTCGCAGTCAACCCTATTGGTCCATAGCTAGTCCGTTGCCCTGTTCTCATATTCGTCGATACTCCCTAGGAGATAACTCAGCGGCGGTCGGACGGAGCTGTCCACCTCACTTATGTCTAAGTCGGAACCTTTCCTAGCCATCTAATCCGCGAGTTCATTCCCTTCAAAGCCGCTCTGCCCAGGGACCCAGCAAAGGGAGATATTGAGATGACTTTTATAAGCCGGAGAGGCTCTACACCTCTGCACGATGTCCGATTTTATCATGTTGAACTCTAATGCCCTTAAGGTGGCTTGGCTGTCAACAAAGATTGTTACGTCGGTGTTGGAGGCCGCACTATCTTGGAGCAGCTTTGCCGCTTTGTCTATAGCATAGACCTTGGCTTGGAGTACACTGCATGCGTCAGGAAGTCGGAATGATTGGCTTAACTGTAGATGTGTTGAGTACACCCCAGCTCCAGTTCCCTTTTCCATTTTCGAGCCGTCGGGGTATATTGTGATGCTCCTGCCGTGGTCTAGGCCTACTTCCCATTCCTCCCTTGAGGGACATCGTATTTTCTGCACCTGGAAGTCCAAAACCCCTGTGATGTGGTCTGTTTTGGATGTTAGGTCGGTTATTATACCGCTTAATTGTCCCTTCGTCATATCGTCCAGAAGCGTCGCGTGTCCGTGCTTAGCTGTTTTTCAGATGTTGGATTCCGTTAGTCGTAGAGCCCTTCTAGCGGTTAATCCCTGCACGAGGACTTTTAGAGGCGTCAAATCAAATATTACATTTATCGCTTACTGAGGTGTGCTACTCAAGGCGCCTGACATTCCCAGGCATGCCAACCTTTGTATCTTCCCGATCTTCTGTTGATTACTCTCTAGCGCTTTCCACCAGACCAAAGCTCCATATGTTAGTATCGGTGGAATGACTGTGCTGTACATGCCATGAATGACATGTGGTGCCAGTCCCCAGTTCCGCCCAAAGGCCCTTATGCAGGCGTAGTATGCTGCTAGAGCTTTCCTTGATCTCATCTCAACGTTCCTTCTCCAGCTTAATTTGGAATAGGGTATAATTCCAAGATATTTCGCTTCCGAAGATAGGTTTAACGTTGTGCCGTTTAACCTCACTAAGTTAAATGAAGGTATCTTTTTCTTTGTTATGAACAGGACAGATTCGGTTTTTTTTTGGGTTTTCCCCCAGCCAATTTTGCCTTGCCCAACGCGAAATGTCGCAAAGTGCCGATTCCATGAGTTCGCTGATAGTTGGCAAGAATTTACCTTTGATCAGAATCACTAAGTCATCGGCGTACCCAACTACTTTTCTTCCTTTTCTCCTACAGATTTCAAGAATTTCGTTGACCACCAGTATCCAGAGAAGAGGCAATATCATCCCGCCTTGGGGGGTGCCTCTGGTGGTCATTTTGCCAATAGAACCAGTCCCTAAAGTCGCGTTACAACTCTACACCTAAGCATAGGATCGATCCATGCAACTATAGAGCTTTGGGTTCCATATCGTGAAAGAGACTTGCAGATGGCCTCCGTCTACACGTTTTGAAAGCTCCCTCAATGTCGAGGAAAGTTGCTAGCGTGTACTCTTTGCAGTTCAGTGAGTTCTCGATGGCACTGACTGTCTTATGGAGGGCACTTTCAACTGATTTGCCTTTTTGGTATGCGTCCTGAGCTGCATCCATCTGCCAGAGATTGGCACTGCTTCCAATATGTAGATCGATAAGTTTCTCCAGTGTTTAAGGATAAAAGAGGAGAGACTTATTGGTCTAAAGTCTTTGGCTTTCGAGTGGTTAAGTTTTCCTGCTTTAGGAATGAAAACCACCCGTATATTTCTTCAGGCTTCGGGTCCATATCCATCTTATAGGCATCTTGAGAAGATGTCGTGTAGATGTCGTATCAATTTGTCACAAGCGGCTTGTAACATAGCCGGTATCACGCCATCCGGTCCCGCCGATTTGTAGGGTTCGAATGATTTTATAGCATATGATATTTTATCCCGGTCAACGATGTCCGCGACGTCGGTTTCCGGAGGGTATGCGCGGTTTTCTGGCATCGTCGTGCCGGTCGTATCCGTGTTTGTCGTCGCCAAGTTCTCACAGTATTGTTCCCATGATACCTTTTTTGCCTTCCTGATGCAGTTTTGTATTTGTTAAAGCTACATCTGTAGGCATCCCAGTTGTAACGACAGCCTTTGACATTTAGAATGAATATTGTTGTTATCGCGCAACCGGGTATATGCAGAGATGTGTATGCAACGGCATACAAAATTTTTCCCCTTCTTGCATTACATGCATTACACAAATACGATGCCAAACACGAGTAGGTATTAGTTGATTGAATAGTGGGATGCATAAACGTGCATAGGTGTACCCGCTATGACATCGAGCACGGATAAGTTTGACCGAGGCTGAAAGGCTTTGCCGAACGGTGACAACAATTAGCGCCGCAAGGCAAAAGTGGGTATAAAAGGGGGTCCGCTTCACGGTTCTATTATTAAAAGTCAAAAGTCGCGGTCTCTGTTGCTTGCACCGAGTGTAAGAAAAAAAAGTGAAAGTGCGTCTACAGTCCGGTGAATTATTGAAAATAACAAAAAGTTTAAAGTTTTGTTTAAAAGTGCGCGTTGCCGATAAGTGTCGCGCCGATATACCTACTATATATAAAAAGTGAAAAATTGAATCGCTGGATTACTGCCACCCTACGGCACAGCATCCTTATTTAAATAAGTTGGAGCTGGATTTATCTAGATGCCCGAAGCAGCCATAGGCCGCGACAAGTATGCACAAATAAAGGGAATAACAACAGCTACAACAACCAACGCAGAAGAAATTCGAGGATCATGATCCAAGAGACAATTATTCACACAAGGATTTACAAAATTGGTTTGTACAAAACTGGGGGTAGTAATGCGACAACAAAACACAATTATAATCAACAGATCAAAACACAAGGAATATTTCGTTAATACAAGCAAACACATACACAAGGTAAAAGGCAAACGAAATGAACACGACACAACACATTATCTACTAGCACATATGAACATACAATCCCGCAACATACTCGGCAACATACTGGTAAGGAACCCAGCAATAAGTAGCCCATTCTACACGGTGGCTGGCAACAAGTCAAGACAACACACAGCAACATTGATAACGTTAAGAATCCACCCACCACAAAACATTAATACACGCAACATCACTCACCAGCAACAACGGAGCAGATCACCAGCAACATCACAAATTAAGCGATCGGGAGAGCCGATGAGGGCGCACCAGGAAAATTTAAGAATTTATTCACGAAAAATATAAAATTTTTTATCATTTAAGTAATCATATTTGCATTAGTATCATAGCTGTAAGATAGGATATTTGTTTTTATATTTGCAAAATTTATTGCCTTTGGATTTTTTTCTTTTCAAGTTTCCAAATTTTGATTGCGATTCCTTTATAATTGGTTTACATAAGCAGTTACTTGTGTGCAAAAGGTCGTAAGTGGGTTTCAGTTATATATTCTCCTCTTTGGGATTTTTTTCTGAGTTTTTTTTTTGCTTTGTCTACAATAAATTTTTTTTAGACCTTTGTAGTAACACTTATTTATTTAACTTTAATTTATTAAATTGATTGAGTTAGTTACTTCTAATGAAACTTACTCATTCCACTTTTGCACACAAATTTCTTTTTTCTGGTAATTTTTTTTTTTTTTTAATTTGCCAAATTTGTGAATTTTTATTTTTTCTTTTGGTCATCAACGTTTAACAATATATTTTTAATATTTCCTTTTTACACTTTTGCGATTGCGCATAACCTTTTTAATTTTAACTTACTATAATTGCTAGATTTTTTTTTCATTTTGTTCATTACACAAAATTTTTTTTCACGTCAGCGCAATTTTTATTTTTTCTTTTGATCATCAACGTTTAACAATATATTATTAATATTTCCTTTTTACACTTTTTGCGATTGCGCATAACCTTTTTATTTCTAACTTACTATAATTGCTGGATTTTTTTCATTTTGTTTATTTAAAAAATTTTTTTTTCACGTCCGCGCAACCGAAGTAAAAATCGAAAACTAAAACAAAACCTAATTATCAAAAATATCAAGAACTAAAGCTGTCCTTGATTTTTGCTATTCGGTCAATGCCCTAGTAACTGAGTACCCTACATGTATTGTTGTTGTATATTTTTCTCCACCTTCAGCTTAGTAGCGGTCGTTGGTACCAAAACCGGTTGACAAAAGCGAGGTGAGTTCACGCTAATATAATAACATATACACACCACAGGTACATATATTTATTTTTCTTGATGACTAATCGTACACACGTATGTACACATTTAAAAGAATTTGAATTCGTATGCATAGGCTTTGTTCAAGGAATATTAAGCAGGATCAGAATTTTTGAAAGTTGGTTTATAGAATCAAGTTTAATAATTATAAATTACTTCCATTACTTTTGAAATAAAGTAATTGGGAATAACTTTTGTTGGGGTAAACTGTCAATTGATGATCATTGGAAGAATTGAATTTTGTTGTTTGGATTAAACCCTTAAGTTAGTAAGATCTTTTTTGATATTTAAAATTTTACGTGAATTATAATTAATAAAGAATTTTGTATACTTTTATGAAACTATCCTGATACGATATTATTAATGGGTTGAAGTTTCTTTTAGTCGGAACATAATAGATATGTCAGGCTAAACTCATTTCTTTGGTGGTGCAGGTGTTGCCCTTGAGGCAAGTTGCAAGGTGGGTTGGGACAGTTGAAGGAGTGAGGGACATGGACTGAAAACTTAGTGACGGACGGTTGTCAGGAAATAGGGAACTCCACTCGATTAATGGAGCCATAGTGGAGTTCAAGGCTGTTCACTTCTTGTGAACAGAAGGGGTGGGAAGGTTCCAACCTGACACGGACAGTTTTTTTCTCCCGCTTTTAGCCTATCATCTTTGTTTTGTTGTTTAACTATTTAGGCATGAAATTTCTTTGCTATACAACTGTGGGAAGGAGACGTGGCAAGAACAGCGCCCCAAAGCCGACGAGCCTCAGCCGGGCTACAACCATGCAAAGCCGCCTCTCCCAGAACAAGCAGTTATACAACAATGGCGCCCAACGCAACAGCCCGATTTCTTCAAATTTCCAGCGAAATAGTCCACTAGCTTTTATTTCATTTTCCTCATAACTCTTTCACTAACACTTCTTTTTCTCATTTTTTTAGCTGACTTTCTTTCTAACCTTCTAACTACCTATTGTCCTTACTTCTTTCATTTCCGTCGTTTCGGACAGGGTTAGGGTCATGAACACAACATCGCCTAGTGTTAGCATTGAGCGATATGTGCCTGACTGGTAAAACTTGGGGGGAGTACTGGCTACGGCTTCGGAGTTCCTTTCAAGAATTTCAACGTTTGTGAAAGTGGTATCCGAAATCATTGCCAGCACTTTAAATAATGTGTTTTTTTTCCTTGATGCAACATAAGCTGCTATGTGTATGGCCCAGCACGGTGCAAATCTGAGGCTTCTGTTTTTTACATCGGGGGTAAGGGAAAGTTGTGTCAGCCACTTCTTGAGCTAGTACTTGAGATGCTGTAGTGCTACAATTAGTAAACGAGAGGATTAGTTGACTTTGACTTCGGACAGAAAAAACTTCAACAATACTCAACTCATCAACAGAGCCATTCTGACGAGGACAACACCTAGCATGCACCAACAAGCAGTTGAACATTTGCGATTACAAAAATTACAGTTTTTATTTTGAAATTTCATTTCAGTTTTATTTTAAAGAGATCTAAAATTTTATAGCTAGAAATTTCTTTGGGAAACATCCTTTCAGTGATTATTTTTTTCTCCAAAATTTTTTTTGATAGTTAGCGTAGGCTGGACACACATTGAGTTTCATATCTTTTTATTTTGAACTTGTATATACCTTTTTTGTATGTATTTTCGTTTGGAGTTTCGTTTTAAATTTTAATATACGCATACAAACTGAATTTATTTATTGCTATTATTTTTTATTTTTATCAATATATTATTTTTAGTAAAATATTTAATACACACACTGACACGTTGAATTCACACCATTTTTACTTTTGAAATTATATATTTCTTTTATTTCCTTTTTCCAATATACCTTTATGTATTTTTTTTTATTATTTTTAACATACTCATTGATTTATACCTTTTTTACTGAATTTTTTTCTTACCAAAAAAATATTTTTTTGGAATTTTTATTTGATTTTTTTTTATTTTCATACACGTTTTTGCATAGACACATTTAGTCCAATTAATTTTTTTTAATTTTTTTAATTCCTTTTACGTATTTCCTTGTTTTTATTCAAAAAATTCTCACATATTTCGTTTCATATTTTTATATATACACGCGAATTTCGTGAGTTTTCCACTGCTCAGAAATATATCTGTATTCAGTTATCTGAAATATATTTAGATAGATTACGTCATACCAGGCGCGGATCAAAAATTAAATATCCAAAGAAAGATATTCAATTGTTCAATACTTGAAGTATTTGAAAAATAAAATTTTGTACGGAAAATCTTCAAGTCCAAGATGTGCAAATGAAAATATCTAGCATCAATACTGCGGGCCATTTTTTTCTCAACGGAATATCATAGAGAGTAAAATTTTGCGTATGTGGTCTTCCTTGCGTGCAGAAATGTGCTCCAGAAAACTTTTTTTGCACGGTTTATTGCACCAATTTTAAGAATAAAAATTTATTTCACAGAAACAAAAAATGTGTTCTTAAAGAGTTTTTAATTACAAGCAAATTGATGTTTGAATTGTCAAAATCGGTGGAGCCTATCGGCTTCTATTCAAATTTAAAAGAAAAAGGACAAAGAAAATTCAAATGGCAATAATTAAGGATACAGTTTTTTTGGAAAAATCGAAGGCGAGCATTTGTTGGTATTATCGATAACTGTCAAATAATACCTTTGTTTCTCAAAAATAAATTGTGACGTTTTTCGGTGATCACTTTCAGAAATTTTCACTCTGTGTCTTTAAACATAACATTTATTTACATTGTTATTATTACATTGTTTTATCAAAATTATATAAGTATGAACTGTACACACCTAGTGATGGTAAAATTACCAAATCAAAAATACAAAAAGTATTTAAAAACAGAATACATACAAACTTTCGAAAATACCTTGAAATCGAAAGCTTACATTTTGTTATTATTAAGCGCTGTACGCAGATCAAAAGCAAACATTCAAGAAAAATTTTACATTTTTCTTGAGTATGAAAATAGCAGTAGGCACAAAATTTTGGCATTTCACGATGCGCTGCAATTTATACATGAATACCGCTTTTATAAAAATAAAACAAAATTTATGAAACTTTTTTTGTAAATTTTTATTTTTTCCCCTTTTCCTCCTTTTTTAATATATTGTAACGAATTTACTTGTAAATCCTCGTATTTGCTCTTCTGCTAGGTTCGAATCACTAAACTGTTGAATAAATAACTCCAATATTGAATAATTGAAAAATGGCCTTTATTAAAGTACTTCACAATAACACTTATACTTTACAACTAGCTTGCTTAACAACCAAACTGATTGATAGCTCAAATGAAAATCTACTATTGCCCGACAGATTGCGTGCTTAATCAATAACTGCTTGATAGCTCAACTCAAACTGAATTCCAGCGCCTCTACATTTGCTGCCTTTTATACTCTCTGATTTCAACGTTCGCATCTTCTAGGCGCTTCCAGAATCTACTAGTTGCCATCAGCTCTTAAACTTCTCAGCTGTAACTACAATTGCACGATTTTATAGCTTCTCTCATTGCATACTTTCAGGAGTCTCTCAGATATATGCATGTGTTTGTGCATTGATTCTCCGCTGCTGGTATACGTACATGGTACATATGTGTAGACGCAATTATTGTTTCGTTTATGTAGATACATAATGACTGATCTATGGATGTGCATGATATCACTGTTTAGCATCGGCTTGAGATAGCAGCACCCCTTAGTTTGCTAATATTCGTAACAATATTGTAAACCCTCTAAACCGAATTTTGTGGTTCGGTGAATTATTGAATTGAATTCTTGAGTTTTTATATTTGAATATGTTTTGTTGTTTTTATACTCAGATGAGCAGAGCTCACAGAGTATATTAACTTTGTTCGCACAACGGTAATCCGTAACGGCATAAACTTATGGAGATAGATATAGATTTCTATATATCAATATGATCTGGGCGAAAAAAGAAATTCATTCAGCCATGTCCGTCCGTCCGTAAATACGATAACTTGAGTAAATTTTGAGGTATCTTGATGAAATTTGGTATGTAGGTTCGCTTCGATATCGAAAATTTCGAAAAACCGAAAATGTGCGATAATTCAAAGACGGATAAAGCGATGCAGTGCGTTAACCTTATGACGCAAAATAGAAAATTAGTAAAATTTTGGACAATGCGCGTGGCACCGCCTACTTTTGAAAGAAGGTAATTTAAAAGTTTCGCAAGCAGTAATTTGGCAGTCGTTGAAGATATCGTGATGAAATTTGGCAGGAATGTTACTCCTATTACTATATGTATGTATTTTTAAGTCAAATTTTAACAAAAAATTTAATATCTTTACAGTATATAAGTAAATTATGTCAACATTCAACTCCAGTAATGATATGGTGCAACAAAATACAAAAATAAAAAAAATTTCAAATGGGCGCTCTTTTTCATTTAATTCGTCTAGAATACTTTTAATGCCATAAGTCGAACAAAAATTTACCAATTCTTGTGAAATTTGGTACGGGCATAGACTCTATGACGATAACTGTTTTCCGTGAAAATGGGCGAAATTGGTTGAAGCCACTACCAGTTTTTATACACAGCCGACCGTCTGTCCTTCCGCTCGGCCGTTAACACGACAACTTGAGCAAAAATCGATATATTTTTACTAAACTTAGTTCAAGTACTTATCTGAACTCACTTTATCTTGGTATTAGAAATGGCCGAAATCCGACTATGACACGGCCACATTTTCGATATCGAAAATTACGAAAAATGAAAAAAATGCGATAATTCTATACCAAATATGAAAAAAGAGATGAAACATGGTAATTGGATTGGTTTATTGACGCAAAATATAAGTTTAGAAAAAACTCTGTAAAATGGGTGTGACACCTACCATATTAAGTAGAAGAAAATGAAAAAGTTATGCAGGGCGCAATCAAAAGCCCTTGGAATCTTGGCAGGAATACTGTTCGTGGTACTACATATGTAAATGAATGAGCGGTACCCGACAGATGATGTTCCGGGTCACCCTGGTCTACATTTTGATCGATATCTCGAAAATGCTTTCGCATATACAACTAAGGGCCACTCCCTTTCAACACCCCCATTAGCACCTTTCATTTGATACCCATATCGTACGAACACATTATAGATTCACCCCGATTCCACCTTTATGGCGTTACCTCGAAAAGGCGTCCACCTATAGAACTAAGGCCCACTCCCTTTTATATAATCATTAACACCTTTTATTTGATACCCATATCGTACAAACAAATTCTGGAGTCACACCTGGTCCACATTTTGGTCGATATCTCGAAAACGCTTTCGTATTTACAACTAAGGGCCACTCCCTTTTAAAATCCCCATTAGCACCTTTAATTTAATACCCATATCGTACGAACACATTATAGATTCACCCCGATTCCACCTTTATAGCGTTATCTCAAAAAGGCGTCCACCTATAGAACTAAGGCATACTCCCTTTTAAAAAACTCATTAGCACCTTTCATTTGATACCCATATCGTACAAACACATCCTAGAGTCACCCCTGGCCCACCGTTATGGCGATATCTCGAAAAAGCGTCCACCTATAGAACTAAGGCCCACTCCCTTTTAAAAATCTCATTAGCACCTTTCATTTGATACACATATCCTACAAACGCATTCTAGTCACCCCCGGTCCACCTATAGAACTATGGCCCCCTCCCTTTTAAAATACTCTTTAATACCTTTGAAACCCATGTCATACCAACACATTCCAGGGTTACGCTAAATGGTGATTTTCCCTTGTTTTGTCTCCAAAGCTCTCAGCTGAGTATGTAATGTTCGGTTACACCCGAACTTAGCCTTCCTTACTTGTTTTTACATAATTCAAATTTTTTATATATATACATATGTATATATATAGCATTCATCCACCTAATCGGATTGAGATCATATAATTTTCTTTTTTTAATATTTGTGTTTCTTTGCGCTGATGGATTGCCTGCGGAATTATTCAAGTACGGCGGCGAGGAGTTGGTAAGGAGCATGCAGCAGCTTCTTAGCAAAATATGGGCGGAAGAGTGCATGCCCGACGGTTGGAATCTAAGTGTTGTTTTCCCAGTCCACAAGAAGGGGGATACTGCAAAATGCACCAACTATCGTGGAATCAGCCTTCTTAATATCGCATATAAGGTCCTTTCAAATGTATTGTGCGAAAGATTGAAGGCCACCGTGAACCGGCTGATTAGACCTTATCGGTGCGGCTTCAGACCTGGTAAATTTACCATCGACCAGATTTTCACAATGCGCCAAATCTTGGGAAAAAACCGTGAAAAGACAATCGACACACATCACCTCTTCGTCAACTTTAAAGCCACCTTCGACAGCACGAAAAGGAGCTGCCTATATGCCGCTATGTCTGAATTGGTTTCCTCGCAAAACTTATACGGCTGTGCAAAATGACGTTGAGCAACATTATCAGCTCAGTCAGAATTGGGAAGGACCTCTCCGAGCCGTTCGAAACTAAACGAGGTTTCAGACAGGGTGACTCCCTATTGTGCGATTTCTTTTATTTGATGCTGGAGAAAATTATACTAGCTGCAGAACTTAACCGCACTGGAACAAAATACTATAAAAGCGTGCAATTACTGGCATATGCTGATGACATTGATATCATCGGCCTAAACACCCGCGCTGCTAGTTCTGCTTACTCCAAACTGGAAAAAGAAGGGGTAAAGATGGGTTTGATGGTGAATGAGGACAAAGCGAAGTAACTGCTGTCATCAAGCAAAGAGACAGCGCATATGCGCTTTGGCAACCACGCTACTGTTGGTAGCCATAATTTCGAAATAGTAAAAGACTTCATTTATTTGGGAACCAGCTTCAGCACTAGCAACAACATCAGCACTGAAATCCAGGGAAGAATCAATCTTGCCAATAAATACTACTTTGGACTAGGTAGGCAATTGAAAAGTAAAGTCCTCTCTCGGCGAACGAAAATCATACTCTACAAGTCACTTATCGTACCCGTCCTGCTATATGGGGCAGAAGCATGGACCATGACACCAGCAGATGAAGCGGCTTTGGGAGTGTTCGAGAGAAAAGTTCTTCGAAAGATTTATGGACCTCTACGCGTTGGCGATGGCGAGTACCGAAGAAGATTTAATGATTAGCTGTACGAGCTATACGCAGACTTCAACATAGTCCAGCGAATTAAAACACAGCGGCTAGGCCATGTTATGCGAATGAAAGATGATGCTCCGGCCAAGAAAGTGTTTCTATCGAAACCCGCCTATGGAAGCAGAGGTAGAGGGCGGCCCCCACTCCGTTAGAAGGACAAGGTGGAAAACGATTTATACTCCCTTGGTGTGACCAATTGGCGCCGGTTGGCGGAGCGAAGGAGCAACTGGCGCGCCTTGTTGGACGGCCATAACCGTTTAGACGGTTAAGCGCCAATTAAGTAAGTACGTTTTTTTGCGGGTCGTAACTAAGCGGGTCCCCGTACAAGCCATTCCCGTATAGTATATGGAGAATTCCAAAAAACGGGGAGCAATACCGAAACGTGGTCTGGGACTCTTTACTCGTGAAAGACCGATAACGCGGGATTATTCTAGGCAACTACAAAATCAGTTGGCGGGATCCTTGTTCACTTAAATAGATACAGGTATTGGGCACCCAGTCGATTTCCTTCCGATAGATCTCCTGAACCAGTGCACAGCAAGGGTTTATGGGCAGCGTGATGGGGGGGAAACCAAAGGCAGGAGGTTACGGTGACCGAGAGGATCGCTTTAGACACGTCTGACAGCTCCTTGAATTTTTCGCATAGGCTTGAGAGGATATTAGAAATGATCAAGAGAGGAGGCAGTTGGAGGTGCGCCACCGGGGAGATCTTCATTGTATGATGCTAATGCGGCGGAAAATAGGGGCAGTGCAGCACCACTAGCAGATAGGATCGAGCAATTGGGACTAATGATGGAAGTTATGAAGAAAACAAAATGCGGAGTTGGTAAAGCATATGGAGGAGATGCGAAAGGTACGAGCAGATGTGTCCAAGGCAAGCTGTACCACGCCCTCACGCTACGACGTCGACGCCAGGCCATACAAGGGAAAGCACCGAAAATCATCGAAATACTAGCAATGATCACCAGAAGCAAGTAGGATCGTATAGCTACAGGGCAAGGACGAAGGTGGATTTGGACAAATGGCACCTGAAATTTGATGGTTCGGCTAAAGGTATGACGGTGGAGAGTTTTGTCTTCCAACTAGAAAGAATGCGAGTCCAGTATCAGCTTTCCTATGAACAACTTTTTTTTGATTTTCATTGTGTAGTGACAGGGCCATCTCTTAAGTGGTATTGGCAAATACTGGAAGGCCACGCTGAGGATGAGTTCTTTGATTAGCTCAGTTTAAGTAGGTAGAATCAGACTACGAGGTAATACGTGAGATTATGGAAAGAAGGCAGCAACACCAGGAGAGCTTCGGCCAGTACTACGCCGACGTCCACGATCTCACGTTCCGCCTTAGACAGAGAATCCCAGAAAACGAATTGGTTAAAATAATTAAAGGAAACCTTAAGCCATATTTGGCAAACTTGACTTTTGCAGCAAAGGCGGACACATTAGCTGAATTGAAATTAGAATGCAGACGAGAAGAGAAGCTAATGAAGGACAATAGATCTAGGGCAAAACCAATAAGCGAGTTAGTGACTAATAGAAGTTTGTGGCCAGATAATCAGGAAGATGAGTTAGTAGTGGAAGCGTTTAGCAAGGACAATAGGAATCAAGCAGGGAGGAATATGAACAGGAATCTGTCAGTCGCCTCTGTTCCACGAGAAACGCCTAAATCCACAATTCCAACCCATTCCCCTAACCCCGCTGCAAGTTCGTCGTCTAATGTCCACAGTAAAGGTGTTAGTCCAATCCAAAGTCAAATGTTTTGTCCTTCCCCATTCCATTTGATTTTGTGTTTTTCCTGTGGAATGCCGGTGGATTTCCACATAAAAGGATCCGGCAGAAGCAGCGAAAGACACTAAGGGTAGTTTCTCCTGCCATTTAATGAAATGTTTTGCGTGTGGGGGAGATTCCTCTTTTTGTGTCTTTAAACCCGAGGCGGAAAACAGGGCACTTGCAGAGATGTCCGGGCACTCTGTCCAGACTCGAGGTCGCCCGGAGGATTAATTTGTATACTAAGGAGAAACAGCGATACAGAAACGTGAGATATATTTGAAAAGAAACGTGAGTCATGTGGTGAAAGTTTGCATGAGAGGAAATTAAGGTATGAAGAGGCGCGTAGGCGAATATTCTGCGAAGAGCTGAACGCCAAGAAGAAGGAGAAAAATTTCAAGAAAACAAAAAAAATTTGGGAAAAACAAAAGCAGCAGAATTAAAAGAAACGACGATTGTGTCGGTTAAAGGTGATAATAGATTTTTCGCGAAAACGGAGATCGGAGGACGCGAGGTGCTCGCGCTCTTAGATTCCGGGGCCGGGGCTAGCTGCTAGGGGGAAAATGCCAATAAGTTACTAGAACGAAAAGAAAGTGTGATTGTGCCGATCCAAGGAAAAAACGTTAAGACAGCCAATGGCGGTGAAACTGCAGTGATAGGAGTAGTGACTCTTCCAGTATTATGGGACAATACCACTAGAGAGCTAGAGTTCCTTATAGTGGCTGGTTTACAACAGGAGGTCTACCTAGTGATCGATTTATGGCAAGCCTTTCAGCTGAGTGTCGTTTGTAGGGGACCAATAGTGTAACCAAAGGGTTCTGTTGTGTCAGAGATTGCACCCGCTGAAGGTGGCCTGACATTTGATGCAGTGCAGCATGTGTTGAGCGATGAGGAAACAGTAACTTTGGAATGCGTAAAAGCACAATTTCCTTCATTCGCAGTACTTAGGTTAGGAAAAACTGATGCAGAGGAGCATATCAAAAATTAGTTTATGGCGAGTTAGATAGGATGTTAGCGATGGGGTTTATTGAAGAAAGTAATAGCTGCTGGAATTCTCCAGTATCCCTCGTTGAGAAGGGTACAAAGAATCGTCTATGTCTGGATGCACGCAAGGTAAATGAGTGCACCATTAAGGATGCCTACCCTCTCCCAAACATAGATGGAATCTTACGCCGCCCTCAAAATACCAGGTACATATCTGCTATTAATTTGAAAGACGCGTTTTGGCAGATACCTTTAGAGCGAAAGTCCAGGGAGAAAACTGCTTTCACTGTGCTTGGTAGACCTTTATATCATTTTACATTTATACCATTCGGACTGTGCAACGCGGCTCAACCAATGTGCCGACTGATGGATAAAGTGATACCCGCTGCCCTCCGAGAGTCTGTATTTGTTTACCTAGATGATTTATATTTGTTATCCGTAGTAGCTAAATGTCTCCGGGATGCCAAATTGACTATAAACGTTGAAAAGAGCAAGTTTTGTTTTAAGGAAGTACGTTATCTCGGATACGTGGTTGGAGATGGGTGCATTCGCACGGATGAGAGCAAGGTAGAAGCAATGCGGGACTTTCCCGAGCCACGTACCCCGAAGGAGCTCAGAAGGTTCCTTGGAATCACAGGCTGGTATAGACGTTTTATAAAAAACTAAGCCACTATGGCAGCGCCTTTATATGACCGACTGACAAAAGAAAACATAAAAAAATTCACGATGACAGAAGATGCCAGAGAAGCACTCGAGGTCTTAAAACAGAAATTGATGTCAGCACCAGTACTAATACATCAAGACTTCGACAGACACTTCTACATACAATGTGACGCATCGACCGACAGAGTTGGCGGAGTTCTCTTCCAACTCGACAACGAAGCTAACGAAAGACCGATTGCTTATGTGTCCGCAAAACTCAACGCACAAAGAAATTATAGTATTACAGAGTTAGAGTGTTACGCTGCTGTAATTAGTATTAAGAGGTTCAGGCCCTATGTGGAGGGTTTACCTTTTACGGTGATAAAGGATCATGCAAACCTGAAGTGGCTTATGAATAAGAAGGATCTGGCTGGTCGACTTGCAAGATGGAGCTTGAAGCTGCAAGGGTATAACTTCAATATACAACACCGTAAAAGAACCCAAAACAAGGGATTCAAGGGGTTGTGTAGCGCAATATATAGCTTCTCCAACCCAATTGTCAACCTCACCTTCGAGCGGCGAATCCCGTTTCACTAACAGACGAGGCTCTGGCGACCCCAAGCTCCTCATGGAACTTGGGGGTGGGGAGGGAGGGATGGCCTGAAGGTTTAATGTGGCCATATAAATCGTTCCCGAGATGGTCGGGCCAGCACCTTAATGGTGCTGTGTTACCGGAGCGTATCGGATCTGTATCCGACAAAGGACCATCACATCGATAACACTCCCCAAAGCCTTCGGGGAGTAACTAATCGCTACAACAACAACAACAACAACCCAAAACATAGTGCCTGATGCTCTATCTCGGATGGATATGGACGAAATCACGACTGGCGACAGGATACTAGACGTTAAAAACAACTCACCTCACTTTCAGTCGGACGAATACACAGTACTACGGAAAACAGTGACTGAAAATAAAGACCGACTGCCACAACTTGACGAATCGGACGGATACGTGTATAAACGCTCACACATCAACAGAGGAGACGAGTTTCAGGATGACCACGCCTGGAAACTCTTGGTCCCGACTGAGCTGCAGAGGGGTCGGATATAAGCATCCCATTCATCTCCCTCTGCTGGTCATGGATGTATTCATAAGACCCTATCACGTATCCGATATAAGTATTATTGGCCAGGTATGGTGACAGACGTTCAGGCATATCTTAAATCATGCGAAGTATGTAAAGGCAAAATGCCTTTAACAAACCCAAGATGGGAAACCAACGAATCACTGAACGCCCTTTTCAACGTTTGTTCGTCGATTTTATGGGTCCTTACCCACGTACTCGTGATGGTAATATTTATGTTTTTGTATGTGTAGGTCATTTTTCTAAGTTTGTCTTTCTTCGCGTTACACAGCGTCGTACATACAGCAATTGATACGTCTCCCTATACGCAGTATTTGGGGCACCGATGATGCAACACGGAGCGTCAAACGAACTATGTCAGAAACTAAGCGCACTGAAGGATGCACACTCGAATTAGTGCCGAAATCAGATAAACTTCAGTTGCTCAGAAACAAGATAATGGTCGAATTAAAACTAGCGGATGAAAGAAGCAGAAAGGTATACGATACGAGGGCGAATTGGAATTCAAAGTGGGACAGACGGTATACCGAAGTAACTTTATGCAAAGCTTTAAAATTGACAATTTTAACGCCAAATCAGCACCAAAGAAGGTTAAGTGCATTGTGCTGAGAGCAGTAGGGAATGCTATGTATGAACTCGGCGACGCCAGTGGAAAGAAGATTGGAATATACCAAGTCAAGGAATTATTCGCATCTTAGTTCCATGTTAATTGTAGTCTTTGTTTTAGGTGTTAAATATTGTGATCAGGTCATTTTATTTATTGTATATACTCTGTTGGACGACCTGCGATGTAGTGATTCCTAACGACGAATTAACATAAATACTTGACTACCTTTGTTTTAATTATTTACTAATTTTTATACCTTTCATGAAAATGAAATGGTATATTAATTTCGTCACGAAACCGAAAATTGTAAGTCCTTAAAGGAAAATAGATAGACCCACCATTAAGTATACCGAAATAATCAGGTTGAAGAGCTGAGTTGATTTAGCCATGTCCGTCTGTCCGTCTGTCTGTTTGTATGCAAACTAGTCCCTCAATTTTTGAGATATCTTGATAAAATTTGGTGAGCGGGTGTATTTGGGTGTCCGATTAGACATTTGTCGGAACCGACCGGATCGGACCACTATAGCATATATCCTCCATACAACCGATTTTTCAGAAAAAGAGGATTTTTGTAATTTCTTACCCAATTTAACAGATTGAAGCTTCAAACTTCACCAAATACTTTCGTATATTGCACATATTGTTGCCTGAAAAAATTGATGAGATCGGTTGTATATATAGTATATATCCCCCACAACCGGTTGTTCAGATAAGGAACTTTTCGTAATTACTGCCCCATTTTAAGAGCTAGAGGCTTCAAATTTCAACGAATGCTTAGGTATATAGCATATATTGTTGTCTGAAAAAATCATAAAGATCGGTGGTATATATAGTATATATATGGTGGTATATATAGTATATATATATAGTATATATATATATATATATATTTTTGGCAAATTTTAGCCCCATTTTAACAGCTAGAAGCTTCAAATTTCCCCGAATACTTACGTATATAGCATATATTGTTGTCTGAAAAAATCATAGAGATCGGTTGTATATATAGTATATATCTCATACTCCGGGAAGGTATCGAACCCAATCCGGGTCCGTCTCCTGACCCCGGTCATGAGAAATGGTTTTGCTGCATTTGCCAGAAAAGAATCTTTTTAGGACGGTCATACTCTGTTCAGTGTGTCTCGTGCAGGGGATGGTTGCATCGGACAGGTTGTTCTGGGCTTGATCCCAAAACCCGACGTCCACGTAACTTTTATAAATCTTTTGTGGCTCCTTGCTGCTCACGCCCAAGGGCGTCCCGTAGTCTACGCCTAAGCGTATCCCCACTACCTTCCAGCAGCTTCGCTGCTCAGCAAGCCACAACAAGTACCCGCTGCTGCTCGCGCCCCACGGCGCCAACAACTCAAACAGCTGATACCACTCATAACTACTACCTTCGTAGTAGAGCTGGTTACAATGCTGAGCATCAGCCCCTGCCCCCGTCTTCTTCTCCCCCCCTCTTTTCTGGCAGCAATCGTGCAGGTCAAGGAAACAGACTCTTAGTCCCTGCCTCCGTTTGCACCGTCTGCCAGCACAGAATATATAGGTTTGCGACATCCGCTCAATGCAGCTCCTGCCTTGGGTGGTGCCACTTTCCTAGATGTTCTGGTCTCCGCGACGGCAACCCCCCGACGGGTTTCATCGCGCCATGTTGCCAGGTCGCAAACCCAAATCATCCGGGTACCCCAATGCTTGCCCAAGGGCGCCCAGTCCCAAGGCCACAACAGCAATTGCGTCCTGGCCTTCCACAACCTAGGCGTAGTCACCCCTCACTTACCCCTAGAGTGGCGGCGTCACCCCTCATGCACTTCAGAATTCTGCAGTTCAACTGTAATGGACTAACTGGGAAGATTACGGAGATAGTCGATTTCATGAAGCGGCACAACATCCGCATTGCTGCGATTCAAGAGACTAAACTCACAGCAAGATCTGCATTGTAGACCTGCTCTGGTTATAATGTCCACAGGAAAGACCGCGAGAGCGGAAATGGAGGCGGCCTCGCGTTTATTATACACCACTCTGTGCAATATCATATATTTGATCCTGGTATCGACCGCAGTGACAATGTCTTAGAACGCCAAGGCCTATCTGTCCGGTCAGGCGATGCAAATCTAGAAATCATCAACATCTACATCCCTCCTGTCACCTGTTGCCCCAGTGGATACCGCCCTACTATCGAGGCCTTACTCACTGGCAACAATCGCATTATCTTAGGCGATTTCAATGCCCATCACGACCTATGGCATTCAAACTTGCGGGCGGACAGTAGGGGTGAGATGTTGGCGGATCAAATAGCCGAAACGACGTTCTGCACAATAAACGGAGACGTCCCCACACGTATGGTAGGAAGCTGTCATAGCTCGCCAGATATCTCAATCGTGAGCGCAGAACTCGTAAACTGCGTCAACTGGCAGCCGATGGTAACATTGGCATCCGACCACCTACCCATACTTATTTCGTTCGAGCGTACCGCCGACTTCATCGTCACCGAAAAACGCACTTTCATAAACTTCAAAAAAGGAAAGTGGGAAGAATATAAATCTGCAACAGACAGCAGCTTTGCTGCCCTCCCTATCCCGACTGATGCCCGCCAAGGGGAGCGTGGCACATTTCATTCCGCCTCGGCACATTTCATTCCCGCCGGGAGAATTCCCGAAATACGGCCTCACTTCCCGGCGGAGGCCGTGAGCTTAGCGAGGGAACGCGACCTTATAAGACAGCTTGATCCAGGCGACCCCCAAATAAGGGATATAAACCAACGCATCAGATTGCTTGTGGACGAACACAAGCGGGCGAAATGGGAAGAGCACCTAAGAGGTTGAAACCTCTCTACCGGTGAAGGTAAACTTTGGTCCACCATAAAGTCCCTATCGAATCCGACTAAGCACAAAGACAAAGTTTCCATCGCCTTTGGCGATAAGGTGCTGTCGGATGCGAAAAAATGCGCGAGCGCTTTCTGCCGACAATATATAATGCATCCTACGGTCGACAAAGATAGACGGAGAGCCAATAGACACGCACATAAACACAAACTCAGCGCGTCACCAATTACCATCACCGCTAGAGAGGTTGAGGATGCCATTGGTCGCGCTAAACCATCCAAAGCAGTGGGTCCAGACGGCATAGCCATGCCGATGCTTAAAAACCTAGGGAAAGAGGGTTTCAAATATTTAGCGCATGTCTTCAACCTGTCTCTTTCCACCTTTGTCATACCCGAGAAATGGAAAATGGCCAAGGTGGTCCCGTTACTAAAGCCTGGGAAACCAGCTAACGTAGGTGAGTCATATCGTCCGATATCTCTCCTATCGCCAGTGGCAAAGACGCTTGAAGCCATTTTGCTCCCTTATTTCCAAGCACATTTGCAGCTAACCCCTCATCAGCATGGCTTCAGAAAACTCCATAGCACTACCTCCGCGCTAAATGTCATTACCACCCAGATAAATTGCGGTTTGAATCAATATCCCCACCATAGAACAGTACTCGTAGCGTTAGACCTATCAAAAGCTTTTGATACGGTCAACCATGGCTCGTTACTGCAAGACCTGGAAGGGTCCACCCTTTCCCCTTGTCTTAAAAGGTGGACCGCAAATTTTCTGGGTGGTCGGCAGGCATTGGTGCAATTCAGAAACGAAACATCAAAACAAAGGAGAATTAAACAAGGGGTGCCACAGGGTGGTGTCCTATCCCCGCTTTTGTTTAATTTCTACATATCTAAGCTACCTTCACCACCGGAAGTAGTCACAATCGTTTCCTACGCCGATGACTGCACAATAATGGCCACAGGCCCAGGCCCAAAGATCGATGAGCTATGCAATAAAATAAACGGCTATCTCCCTGATATCTCCAGTTTTTTTGCCTCGCGAAACCTGGCATTGTCACCGACTAAATCTTCCGCGACCTTATTTACAACATGGACGCCCCAAATGTCGACCATATTGAACATCCACGTCGATGGCACTACGCTACCGACTGTCCTACACCCCAAAATCTTGGGTGTGACGTTTGATCAGGATCTACATTTTGGTGCGCACGCAACCGCGATTGTTCCAAGAATTCAGATCCGTAATAAAATCCTCAAATCCCTTGCTGGCAGTACCTGGGGAAAAGATAAAGAAACGCTCTTGACCACATACAAAGCAATTAGCCAGCCGATTACGTGCTACGCGTCACCCATATGGTCGCCAAGCCTAAAAACCACCCACTGGAAGAAACTACAGGGCTGCCAAAATACTGCTCTCAGAATCGCCACGGGCTGTCTTCTTATGTCCCCAGAACACCATCTGCATAATGAGGCGAGAATACTCCCCATCAGGGAGAGAAATGAGATGCTGACCAAACAGTTTCTGTTGAATACCCAGAAACCTGGGCATCCCAACAGACATCTGATTGACGAACCAGCACCGCCTAGGGGCCTAAGGAGTCATCTCCGTAAGCATTTTGAGGAAATACGGCACCTGAGAACCCAGCCGTATGAAGTGGAAAAACACAAGCAGGTTCTTGGTGAACTCCATAGACAGGCGTCGGACCTTTATGTCGGGAATTGCCCGGTGAATCCAGTACTTGAAGAAAAATATCCAGAACTCGCAGAAGAGGAACGCATACTCCCCAGGGAAACGCGTGTCACTCTTGCTCAACTTCGTTCTGGATACTGTAACAGGTTAAACTCTTACTTATCCAGAATCAACCCCGACATACAAAATGTATGCCCTGCTTGCAATGTGTCCCCACATGACACCAACCATCTCTTTAATTGTAATGTGGAACTAACGCCTCTAACACCCCTTTCCTTATGGTCCACCCCTGTTGAAACGGCAAGTTTCCTTGGACTCCCGTTAGAGGATATTGATGACAATTTGTGATCGGTCGCGGCTATTAGGTGAGGCGAGCATTGCTACAACAACAACAACAACAACAACCGATTGTTCAGATAAGAAACTTTTCGCAATTTCTACCCCATTTTAACAGCTATAAACTTCAAATTTCGCCGATTGCTTACGTATATAGCATATATTGTTGTCTGAAAAAATCATAGAGATCGGTTGTATATATAGTATATATCTCATACAACCGATTGTTCAGATAAGAAACTTTTCGCAATTTCTACCCCATTTTAACAGCTATAAGCTTCAAATTTCACCGATTGCTTACGTATATAGCATATATAGTTGCCTGAAAAAATCATAGAGATCGGTTGTATATATAGTATATATCTCATACAACCGATTGTTCAGATAGGAAACTTTTCGCAATTTCTACCCCATTTTAACAGCTAGAAGCTTCAAATTTCACCAAATGCTTACGTATATAGCATATATTGTTGTATGAAAAAATCATAGAGATCGGTGGTATATATAGTATATATCTCATACAACCGATTGTTCAGATAAGAAACTTTGCGCAATTTCTGCCCCGTTTTAACAGCTAGAAGCTTCAAATTTCACAAAATGCTTACGGATATAGCATATATTGTTGTCTTTAAAAATTCTAGAGATCGGTGGTATATATATTATACACTTCATACAAACTGTCATTTTTGCCCCTTTTTTACGGCTAGAAGCTTCAAAATTCATCAAATTTCAACAAATAGTTACGTTTACGTCATATATTTTTAAAATACGTGATTCGTAGTCATAGTTTTTACATGCAGAACACAAAAAACGTGAAGCTTTGCATCCTCACACAGATTACCTACCTATTTTTATAACTTTCATGAAAATGAAATGGTATATTAATTTCGTCACGAAACCGAAAATTGTAAGTCCTTAAAGGAAAATAGATAGACCCACCATTAAGTATACCGAAATAATCAGGTTGAAGAGCTGAGTTGTTTTAGACATGTCCGTCTGTCCGTCTGTCCGTCTGTCTGTTTGTATGCAAACTAGTCCCTCAATTTTTGAGATATCTTGATAAAATTTGGTGAGCAGGTGTATTTGGGTGTCCGATTGGACATTTGTCGGAACCGACCGGATCGGACCACTATAGCATATATCCTCCATACAACCGATTTTTCAGAAAAAGAGGATTTTTGTAATATCTTACCCAATTTAACAGATTGAAGCTTCAAACTTCACCATATACTTTCGTATATTGAACATATTGTTGCCTGAAAAAATTTATGAGATCGGTCGTATATATAGTATATATCCCCCACAACCGATTGTTCAGATAAGGAACTTTTCGTAATTACTGCCCTATTTTAAGAGCTAGAGGCTTCAAATTTCAGCGAATGCTTACGTATATAGCATATATTGTTGTCTGAAAAAATCATAAAGATCGGTGGTATATATAGTATATATATGGTGGTATATATTGTATATATATATAGTATATATATATATATTTTCGCAAATTTTAGCCCCATTTTAACAGCTAGAAGCTTCAAATTTCACCTAATATTTACTTATATAGCATATATTGTTGTCTGAAAAAATCATAGAGATCGGTTGTATATATAGTATATATCTCATACAACCGATTGTTCAGATAAGAAACTTTTCGCAATTTCTACCCCATTTTAACAGCTATAAGCTTCAAATTTCACCGATTGCTTACGTATATAGCATATATTGTTGTCTGAAAAAATCATAGAGATCGGTTGTATATATAGTATATATCTCATACAACCGATTGTTCAGATAAGAAACTTTTCGCAATTTCTACCCCATTTTAACAGCTATAAGCTTCAAATTTCACTGATTGCTTACGTATATAGCATATATTGTTGTCTGAAAAAATCATAGAGATCGGTTCTATATATAGTATATATCTCATACAACCGATTGTTCAGATAAGAAACTTTTCGCAATTTCTACCCCATTTTAACAGCTAGAAGCTTCAAATTTCACCAACTGCTTACGTGCATAGCATATATTGATGTCTGAAAAAATCATTGAGATCGGTGATATACATAGTATATATCACATACAACCGATTGTTCAGATAAGAAACTTTGCGCAATTTCTGCCCCGTTTTAACAGTTAGAAGCTTCAAATTTCACAAAATGCTTTCGTATATAGCATATATTGTTGTCTGAAAAAATCATAGAGATCGGTGGTATATATATTATATACTTCTTATAAACTGTCATATTGACCCCTTTTTTACGGCTAGAAGCTTCAAGATTCATCAAATTTCATCAAATAGTTACGTTTACGTCATATATTTTTGAAATACGTGATTCGTGGCCATAGTTTTTACAAGCAGACCACAAAAAACGTGAAGCTTTGCATCCTCACACAGATTACCTACCTATTTTTTATTTTATATTTATCTTAAAAATCGTTTAGATATGTTCAAATTTCACCAAATGCTTACGTGTATAGCATATATTGTTGTCTGAGAAAATCATAGATACCGGTGGTATATATAGTATATATCCCATACAACCGATTGTTCAGATAAGAAACTTTGCGCAATTTCTTCCCCATTTTAACAGTTATAAGCTTAAAATTTCACCGATTGCTTACGTATATAGCATGTATTGTTGTGTCAAAAAATCATAGAGATCGGTGATATATATAATATATATATGATGGTATATATAGTATATATATATAGTATATATATATTTTTTTTTACGATTTCGGCCCCATTTTAACAGCTAGAAGCTTCAAATTTCACCAACTGCTTACGTGTATAGCATATATTGATGTCTGTAAAAATCATTGAGATCGGTGGTACACATAGTATATATCTCATACAACCGATTGTTCAGATAAGAAACTTTGCGCAATTTCTGCCCCGTTTTAACAGTTAGAAGCTTCAAATTTCACAAAATGCTTACGTATATAGCATATATTGTTGTCTGAAAAAATCATAGAGATCGGTCGTATATATATTATATACTTCATATAAACTGTCATTTTGACCCCTTTTTTACGGCTAGAATCTTCAAAATTCATCAAATTTCATCAAATAGTTACGTTTTCGTCATATATTTTTGAAATAAGTGATTCGTAGTCATAGTTTTTACACGCAGACCACAAAAAACCTGAAACTTTGCATCCTCACACAAAGTACCTACCCGTTTTTATACCTTTCATGAAAATGAAATGGTATATTAATTTCGTCACGAAACCGAAAATTGTAAGTCCTTAAAGGAAAATAGATAGACCCACCATTAAGTATACCGAAATAATCAGGTTGAAGAGCTGAGTTGTTTTAGCCATGTCCGTCTGTCCGTCTGTTCGTCTGTCCGTCTGTCCGTCTGTCTGTTTGTATGCAAACTAGTCCCTCAATTTTTGAGATATCTTGATAAAATTTGGTGAGCAGGTGTATTTGGGTGTCCGATTAGACATTTGTCGGAACCGACCGGATCGGACCACTATAGCATATATCCTCCATACAACCGATTTTTCAGAAAAAGAGGATTTTTGTAATACTTACCCAATTTAACAGATTGAAGCTTCAAACTTCACCATATACTTTCGTATATTGAACATATTGTTGCCTGAAAAAATTTATGAGATCGGTCGTATATATAGTATATATCCCCCACAACCGATTGTTTCGATAAGGAACTTTTCGTAATTACTGCCCTATTTTAAGAGCTAGAGGCTTCAAATTTCAGCGAATGCTTACGTATATAGCATATGTTGTTGTCTGAAAAAATCATAAAGATCGGTGGTATATATAGTATATATATGGTGGTATATATAGTATATATATATAGTATATATATATATATTTTCGCAAATTTTAGCCCCATTTTAACAGCTAGAAGCTTCAAATTTCACCGAATATTTACTTATATAGCATATATTGTTGTCTTAAAAAATCATAGAGATCGGTTGTATATATAGTATATATCTCATACAACCGATTGTTCAGATAAGAAACTTTTCGCAATTTCTACCCCATTTTAACAGCTATAAGCTTCAAATTTCACCGATTGCTTACGTATATAGCATATATTGTTGTCTGAAAAAATCATAGAGATCGGTTCTATATATAGTATATATCTCATACAACCGATTGTTCAGATAAGAAACTTTTCGCAATTTCTACCCCATTTTAACAGCTAGAAGCTTCAAATTTCACCAACTGCTTACGTGTATAGCATATATTGATGTCTGAAAAAATCATTGAGATCGGTGATATACATAGTATATATCTCATACAACCGATTGTTCAGATAAAAAACTTTGCGCAATTTCTGCCCCGTTTTAACAGTTAGAAGCTTCAAATTTCACAAAATGCTTTCGTATATAGCATATATTGTTGTCTGAAAAAATCATAGAGATCGGTGGTATATATATTATATACTTCATATAAACTGTCATATTGACCCCTTTTTTACGGCTAGAAGCTTCAAGATTCATCAAATTTCATCAAATAGTTACGTTTACGTCATATATTTTTGAAATACGTGATTCGTAGCCATAGTTTTTACATGCAGACCACAAAAAACGTGAAGCTTTGCATCCTCACACAGATTACCTACCTATTTTTATACCTTTCATGAAAATGAAATGGTATATTAATTTCGTCACGAAACCGAAAATTGTAAGTCCTTAAAGGAAAATAGATAGACCCACCATTAAGTATACCGAAATAATCAGGTTGAAGAGCTGAGTTGTTTTAGCCATGTCCGTCTCTCCGTCTGTCCGTCTGTCTGTTTGTATGCAAACTAGTCCCTCAATTTTTGAGATATCTTGATAAAATTTGGTGAGCAAGTGTATTTGGGTGTCCGATTAGACATTTGTCGGAACCGACCGGATCGGACCACTATAGCATATATCCTCCATACAACCGATTTTTCAGAAAAAGAGGATTTTTGTAATATCTTACCCAATTTAACAGATTGAAGCTTCAAACTTCACCATATACTTTCGTATATTGAACATATTGTTGCCTGAAAAAATTTATGAAATCGGTCGTATATATAGTATATATCCCCCACAACCGATTGTTCAGATAAGGAACTTTTCGCAATTACTGCCCTATTTTAAGAGCTAGAGGCTTAAAATTTCAGCGAATGCTTACGTATATAGCATATATTGTTGTCTGAAAAAATCATAAAGATCGGTGGTATATATAGTATATATATGGTGGTATATATAGTATATATATATAGTATATATATATATTTTCGCAAATTTTAGCCCCATTTTAACAGCTAGAAGCTTCAAATTTCACCGAATATTTACTTATATAGCATATATTGTTGTCTGAAAAAATCATAGAGATCGGTTGTATATATAGTATATATCTCATACAACCGATTGTTCAGATAAGAAACTTTTCGCAATTTCTACCCCATTTTAACAGCTATAAGCTTCAAATTTCACCGATTGCTTACGTATATAGCATATATTGTTGTCTGAAAAAATCATAGAGATCGGTTGTATATATAGTATATATCTCATACAACCGATTGTTCAGATAAGAAACTTTTCGCAATTTCTACCCCATTTTAACAGCTATAAGCTTCAAATTTCACTGATTGCTTACGTATATAGCATATATTGTTGTCTGAAAAAATCATAGAGATCGGTTCTATATATAGTATATATCTCATACAACCGATTGTTCAGATAAGAAACTTTTCGCAATTTCTACCCCATTTTAACAGCTAGAAGCTTCAAATTTCACCAACTGCTTACGTGTATAGCATATATTGATGTCTGAAAAAATCATTGAGATCGGTGATATACATAGTATATATCTCATACAACCGATTGTTCAGATAAGAAACTTTGCGCAATTTCTGCCCCGTTTTAACAGTTAGAAGCTTCAAATTTCACAAAATGCTTTCGTATATAGCATATATTGTTGTCTGAAAAAATCATAGAGATCGGTGGTATATATTATATACTTCATATAAACTGTCATATTGACCCCTTTTTTACGGCTAGAAGCTTCAAGATTCATCAAATTTCATCAAATAATTACGTTTACGTCATATATTTTTGAAATACGTGATTCGTAGCCATAGTTTTTACATGCAGACCACAAAAAACGTGAAGCTTTGCATCCTCACACAGATTACCTACCTATTTTTATACCTTTCATGAAAATGAAATGGTATATTAATTTCGTCACGAAACCGAAAATTGTAAGTCCTTAAAGGAAAATAGATAGACCCACCATTAAGTATACCGAAATAATCAGGTTGAAGAGCTGAGTTGTTTTAGCCATGTCCGTCTGTTCGTCTGTCTGTTTGTATGCAAACTAGTCCCTCAATTTTTGAGATATCTTGATAAAATTTGGTGAGCAGGTGTATTTGGGTGTCCGATTAGACATTTGTCGGAACCGACCGGATCGGACCACTATAGCATATATCCTCCATACAACCGATTTTTCAGAAAAAGAGGATTTTTGTAATATCTTACCCAATTTAACAGATTGAAGCTTCAAACTTCACCATATACATTCGTATATTGAACATATTATTGCCTGAAAAAATTTATGAGATCGGTCGTATATATAGTATATATCCCCCACAACCGATTGTTCAGATAAGGAACTTTTCGTAATTACTGCCCTATTTTAAGAGCTAGAGGCTTCAAATTTCAGCTAATGCTTACGTATATAGCATATATTGTTGTCTGAAAAAATTATAAAGATCGGAGGTATATATAGTATATATATGGTGGTATATATAGTATATATATATAGTATATATATATATTTTTTCGCAAATTTTAGCCCCATTTTAACAGCTAGAAGCTTCAAATTTCACCGAATATTTACTTATATAGCATATATTGTTGTCTGAAAAAATCATAGAGATCGGTTGTATATATAGTATATATCTCATACAACCGATTGTTCAGATAAGAAACTTTTCGCAATTTCTACTCCATTTTAACAGCTATAAGCTTCAAATTTCACCGATTGCTTACGTATATAGCATATATTGTTGTCTGAAAAAATCATAGAGATCGGTTGTATATATAGTATATATCTCATACAACCGATTGTTCAGATAAGAAACTTTTCGCAATTTCTACCCCATTTTAACAGCTATAAGCTTCAAATTTCACTGATTGCTTACGTATATAGCATATATTGTTGTCTGAAAAAATCATAGAGATCGGTTCTATATATAGTATATATCTCATAAAACCGATTGTTCAGATAAGAAACTTTTCGCAATTTCTACCCCATTTTAACAGCTAGAAGCTTCAAATTTCACCAACTGCTTACGTGTATAGCATATATTGATGTCTGAAAAAATCATTGAGATCGGTGATATACATAGTATATATCTCATACAACCGATTGTTCAGATAAGAAACTTTGCGCAATTTCTGCCCCGTTTTAACAGTTAGAAGCTTCAAATTTCACAAAATGCTTTCGTATATAGCATATATTGTTGTCTGAAAAAATCATAGAGATCGGTGGTATATATATTATATACTTCATATAAACTGTCATATTGACCCCTTTTTTACGGCTAGAAGCTTCAAGATTCATCAAATTTCATCAAATAGTTACGTTTACGTCATATATTTTTGAAATACGTGATTCGTAGCCATAGTTTTTACATGCAGACCACAAAAAACGTGAAGCTTTGCATCCTCACACAGATTACCTACCTATTTTTTATTTTATATTTATCTTAAAAATCGTTTAGATATGTTCAAATTTCACCAAATGCTTACGTGTATAGCATATATTGTTGTCTGAGAAAATCATAGATACCGGTGGTATATATAGTATATATCCCATACAACCGATTGTTCAGATAAGAAACTTTGCGCAATTTCTTCCCCATTTTAACAGTTATAAGCTTCAAATTTCACCGATTGCTTACGTATATAGTATGTATTGTTGTGTCAAAAAATCATAGAGATCGGTGATATAGATAATATATATATGATGGTATATATAGTATATATATATAGTACATATATATTTTTTTTACGATTTCGGCCCCATTTTAACACCTAGAAGCTTCAAATTTCACCAACTGTTTACGTGTATAGCATATATTGATGTCTGAAAAAATCATTGAGATCGGTGGTACACATAGTATATATCTCATACAACCGATTGTTCAGATAAGAAACTTTGCGCAATTTCTGCCCCGTTTTAACAGTTAGAAGCTTCAAATTTCACAAAATGCTTACGTATATAGCATATATTGTTGTCTGAAAAAATCATAGAGATCGGTCGTATATATATTATATACTTCATATAAACTGTCATTTTGACCCCTTTTTTACGGCTAGAATCTTCAAAATTCATCAAATTTCATCAAATAGTTACGTTTTCGTCATATATTTTTGAAATACGTGATTCGTAGTCATAGTTTTTACACGCAGACCACAAAAAACCTGAAACTTTGCATCCTCACACAAAGTACCTACCTGTTTTTATACCTTTCATGAAAATGAAATGGTATATTAATTTCGTCACGAAACCGAAAATTGTAAGTCCTTAAAGGAAAATAGAAAGACCCACCATTAAGTATACCGAAATAATCAGGTTGAAGAGCTGAGTTGATTTAGCCATGTCCGTCTGTCCGTCTGTCTGTTTGTATGCAAACTAGTCCCTCAATTTTTGAGATATCTTGATAAAATTTGGTGAGCAGGTGTATTTGGGTGTCCGATTAGACATTTGTCGGAACCGACCGGATCGGACCACTATAGCATATATCCTCCATACAACCGATTTTTCAGAAAAAGAGGATTTTTGTAATATCTTACCCAATTTAACAGATTGAAGCTTCAAACTTCACCATATACTTTCGTATATTGAACATATTGTTGCCTGAAAAAATTTATGATATCGGTCGTATATATAGTATATATATGGTGGTATATATAGTATATATATGGTGGTATATATAGTATATATATATAGTATATATATATATATTTTCGCAAATTTTAGCCCCATTTTAACAGCTAGAAGCTTCAAATTTCACCGAATATTTACTTATATAGCATATATTGTTGTCTGAAAAAATCATAGAGATCGGTTGTATATATAGTATAAATCTCATACAACCGATTGTTCAGATAAGAAACTTTTCGCAATTTCTACCCCATTTTAACAGCTATAAGCTTCAAATTTCACCGATTGCTTACGTATATAGCATATATTGTTGTCTGAAAAAATCATAGAGATCGGTTGTATATATAGTATATATCTCATACAACCGATTGTTCAGATAAGAAACTTTTCGCAATTTCTACCCCATTTTAACAGCTATAAGCTTCAAATTTCACTGATTGCTTAGGTATATAGCATATATTGTTGTCTGAAAAAATCATAGAGATCGGTTCTATATATAGTATATATCTCATACAACCGATTGTTCAGATAAGAAACTTTTCGCAATTTCTACCCCATTTTAACAGCTAGAAGCTTCAAATTTCACCAACTGCTTACGTGTATAGCATATATTGATGTCTGAAAAAATCATTGAGATCGGTGATATACATAGTATATATCTCATACAACCGATTGTTCAGATAAGAAACTTTGCGCAATTTCTGCCCCGTTTTAACAGTTAGAAGCTTCAAATTTCACAAAATGCTTTCGTATATAGCATATATTGTTGTCTGAAAAAATCATTAGAGATCGGTGGTATATATATTATATACTTCATATAAACTGTCATATTGACCCCTTTTTTACGGCTAGAAGCTTCAAGATTCATCAAATTTTCTTCAAATGGTTACGCTTACGTCATATATTTTTGAAATACGTGTTTCGTAGCCATAGTTTTTACATGCAGACCACAAAAAACGTGAAGCTTTGCATCCTCACACAGATTACCTACCTATTTTTTATTTTATATTTATCTTAAAAATCGTTTAGATATGTTCAAATTTCACCAAATGCTTACGTGTATAGCATATATTGTTGTCTGAGAAAATCATAGATACCGGTGGTACATATAGTATATATCCCATACAACCGATTGTTCAGATAAGAAACTTTGCGCAATTTCTTCCCCATTTTAACAGTTATAAGCTTCAAATTTCACCGATTGCTTACGTATATAGTATGTATTGTTGTGTCAAAAAATCATAGAGATCGGTGATATATATAATATATATATGATGGTATATATAGTATATATATATAGTATATATTTATTTTTTTTACGATTTCGGCCCCATTTTAACAGCTAGAAGCTTCAAATTTCACCAACTGCTTACGTGTATAGCATATATTGATGTCTGAAAAAATCATTGAGATCGGTGGTACACATAGTATATATCTCATACAACCGATTGTTCAGATAAGAAACTTTGCGCAATTTCTGCCCCGTTTTAACAGTTAGAAGCTTCAAATTTCACAAAATGCTTACGTATATAGCATATATTGTTGTCTGAAAAAATCATAGAGATCGGTCGTATATATATTGTATAAAATAAAATAAATGTAAGGCGCGATAACCTCCGAAGAGATCTAAGGCCGAGCTTCTCTCCCAATTTGCGTCGTGCTCCTCTTGATTTTTCCCTACAAATTGGCCGGACGGGACCTACATGTTTTATGCCGACTCCGAACGGCATCTGCAAGGCAGATGAGTTTTCACTGAGAGCTTTTCATGGCAGAAATACAATCGGTGCGCTTGCCAGACACTGCCGAGGGGCGACCCCGCTTAGAAAAATTTTCTTCTAATTGAAAAATCTTATTTCTAAAATTTTGATATTGCTTTGCCCGGGAGTTGAACCCAGGGCATACGGTGTGATAGGCGGAGCACGCTACCATCACACCACGGTGGCCGCTAGAATCTTCAAAATTCATCAAATTTCATCAAATAGTTACGTTTTCGTCATATATTTTTGAAATACGTGATTCGTAGTCATAGTTTTTACACGCAGACCACAAAAAACCTGAAACTTTGCATCCTCACACAAAGTACCTACCCGTTTTTTATTTTATATTTATCTTAAAAATCTTTAAGGTATGTATATCTGTTCACTATATATTTCTTATCTTATACATCCGATTATTCGGAGATTACGAACGGGATAAGATTATTGTTCAGCCCCATTCATGAAAGGTATGAAGTCTTCGGCACAGCCGAAGACAGTCCCGTTCTTACTTGTTTATTTTATATTTATCTTAAAAATCGTTTAGATATGTTCAAATTTCACCAAATGCTTACGTGTATAGCATATATTGTTGTCTGAGAAAATCATAGATACCGGTGGTATATATAGTATATATCCCTGTAAGAGAAAATGCAACTCTGATGTTTGTAACAGAGGCAACCCAAACACGATAACTTTTAGTACACAACTTCAACTCTGTATTAGTTATAAGCCAAAGATGATTACAATAAATGAATTACTAGTGAACGGTCGCGTCTCGATTTCTCTCGGATATTTAACAAGGGTTATGGGCCCAGGTCACGTTGTTCGGTAATTTTAATAGTAATATTTATTGTGTAAATCGTTTGTCGATTTTGTAGCCTTTTCTAAAAAACAGTTGATTAAAAAAGAAAAAAAAATGAGTTCGTCGTTAATAAATATTGAAAAGTTGACCGGCGAAAACTATTCGACGTGGGCGCTGCTTATGCGTAGTTTGTTGGTGACACAAGATTTGTGGTACGTCGTTGCTGATGATATTAAGACGGAAGCATCGGAAAAGGAGAAGGAGCAGTGGCAGAAAGCTGACCAAAAGGCATTAGCGATGATTCATTTGTGCATTAAACCTACGGAGCTGATTCAAATAAAAAAGTGTGTGACAGCAAAAGAGGCATGGAAGTTGCTAAGCACCCTCTACAATGCCGACGGTGCAGCCAGAAAGGTAAATTTGTTTAGAAAATTGATTCAATTCAAAGCGAACGCTGCACAGAAATTTGCCCTTCAAATCAATGATTTCTGCTCTATTGTGGACAATCTTAGCGAAATCGGTGTTACTGTACCCGAAGACCTGCTCTGCATATTACTGTTATGTAGTCTCCCAGATGAGATAGAAAGCTTCGTAATAGCTATTGAAAGTAGAGACAAGTTACCGAAATTAGAAGTTTTGAAGGTTATAATATTGGAAGAAGAGCAAAGGAGAGGGCAACGCATCGTAACCGAAAATGTGTTTGCATCGAATTCCAATGGCAAAGTTGAGAAAAAAGATCAAACACAAGGCTTGTCTAATGAACGCGACAATCGTAGCAACAACAAAGTTAAGAGTATAAGGCGAAACTTCAGCAATGCAAAATGTTATAATTGCGGTAAAAGAGGTCACATCAGAGCTAATTGCAAAAGCACTCAAACTCCAACGGTGCTAAGTTTGTTTGACTCCCACGCTCCAACAGCGAAAGGTGAGAAGGCATGGATACTCGATAGTGGAGCATCATCACACATGTGTAGAGATATCACATTATTCTCTTGCTTGCGAAAAACCACTCAAAAGGTATTTTTAGCATCTGGAGAATCGGTTGAAGCAGAGGGCGAAGGAAAAATAATGCTCAAATCGGAAACTACTGACATCGTATTGATGGGTGTATTGTACGTACTGAACAAATGCGTGGTGGCAACGGCGCGCACCCACGTATTTGTTAAATAATAGTTAAGGCGAAAAAAGGGGGAAGAAAATAAAAACACCAAAAGGATTTCGTATTAATAAAAAGAATTCACAAAGTGCTTTTATTTATATAAATACAACAAGTGTTAAGAAAAGGTTTAACAAATGTTGTGGAAAATGATATATATGTGATAGTAATTTTGAAAAGTTGAACTTATGTGAACGGGTGACTACGTGTTCCTTTGCTGGCTGCTGGATTAAAAGAGGACGAGCCTCTTTGCGACATGAGCCGATGAACCCGAGATACAGCTCCTTCGTTGGGTTTCCCGGCAACAAAGTTGCTATACCGCGGGCTCACAGCGGTAAAACTCTAAGATACATGCGTACTACCACTCACACATGCCTGTGTGTATTAGTGATCACAAGCATGCATATGTGGTAGTAAACGAAGAAAATTATGTTACGAGGGAGGGGAGATATATTTAGGCCTGTGGCCTAAACATACCGGCCCCCTTGCCGTAAGCAACAAAGAAAACATTAAAAAAAAGGGATGCCACGTGATCGCACGTCCAGTAAGGCGCTAATGAAAGAAGGCAGTGCAGATGCAGACTGCAAGCACTGCACGCCAGATGGTTGACCTCACGTTTCGCTCTCCTGTGGAAAAAGAAAAGAAGTAATTAGATATACGTACGTGGTTTTAAATTCCGTACATATTTACTTAAAGATATATAAGATGGCGCATGTGTGAGGCGTGAAAGTCGGATATTTATTTTTGGCAGGCTCCCGAGACCACCAACCCGAACACGGTCGGTTGGGTTAGGAGACCGCCAACTGTCGATGCCGGTGTACTGCTCACCATCATTTCGGCGTAAATGTCAGCGCCGAGTGTAAGCCGTATCGGTGATGAGCGGTAGAATTGCGGATCAGCCAGCCGCATGAACTCAAAGGGCGCGGCAATCTTGGGGTCCACATTGGACGGTGGACTCAAACGGAAATGGCTTTCGGCGACGGCTGCTTGGGTTGTTATGCGTGTCGACGCTCCGAATTTGCCGCGCAGTATGAGGGTGCATTGTCCATGCCCTTGGCGCTCCAATTGTAAGTCGCGTACCAGCTCCGCATCGACGATCGTGCTAGTGGCGCAGGGATCAATAATGGCCCGAACCAGGTGTAAATGCCCACGCGATTCGATTCGTACGATGGCCGTCGGCACAATGGGCACGAAAGGCCGCATGATGGGCGATGGTGTGGCCTGGAGCAGCCGCCCTGTCCGGAAGCCTTCCGGAGTGTCGCGCGTTAGCTTCATTGTACTTTGGGCTTCAAGAGAGTATGGCGTCGATTTCTTTCGCCGTTGCTGCCTTGCGAGTTTGGACGATTTATCTGAGTTTCGATGGGATCCGACCTCACGGTGCCGCCAATTATTTTGTTGGTTTCGAGGTTTGTTTGCTTTCGCCGCGCTTTTTTCATGCTGTAACAGCGGCCGGAAACTGCGCGGAAACTGATTTACCGTTGAAGGTCTTGTCTCCGTTTTTGCCCGCTCTTCCTCCATTTTCGCTCTCTCTTCCTCCATTTCCTCTTCCTCCACCTGCTGAGCCCAGGATTTAGCCGGCCCCGAGAGGTTGATCGACAACGCATCGTCGGACGTGTTGTCTTCGCCGTTTGTGGTCGTCTCGTCGCTTACCGGTCGACGCTCATCTAAATGAAGCGGGGTGTGGTGCTTCTCTTGGCACCTCTTGCAGCGATACTTGCTGTTACATTTGTCCACGCGGTGGAAAGGCGACAGACAGTTTGGACAGTACTTATGCAGAAGTACTGCCCGCAACCTCTCTTCTGGGAATTTTTTTCGATATTCGGCACAGATCCTAAGGCTATGATCCCTGCCGCAGAGCTGGCAAGCAACGTCGAAACGCTTTGCGCCTCCCTCTGACTTGGCCAATAAGGTTTGGTAACGGGTCATGATCTGAAAGAATATTGGTATCATTGATCATGCCCAAATTGAGGTTGGCGGAATGTTGTTTGGGTGGCGTAAACAAAGAAAAATTATCTCTAAGATATTATCAAAAAAAAACATTTTATTGAAATAAAATTTAATTGAAATAAAAAATTAAAGGCCATAAGTCAATACTTATGCGCGCAAAGAAAGGAAGAAAGAATGGATTTAGCACGCATCCAAGCGATGTGGCTGTCGCTTTAGCGCCTTTAGTACATTTTATAATTTGATTTATGTCGGTAGATGTCACCGAAGTAGTCCTAAAATTTATTTTTGATTTGTGGTGAACTTTGTTTTCACAACAAGAGGCCTGCCACCACACGGAACGGTTCGAAACCTGGCTGAAAAGGTATTACAGAGTTGCACTTCCACCATTCAACATTATTTTGACGTGTATTGCCGATAATGTTGAGATCCGTGGAATTAAGTGTTTTAAATCTCGACCAAATGAACGATTGGTCGAGAGATGTAATACGCGACAAGTGTGTCGTGTTGTGCTCGATATGTCGTGCGGCATGCAATGCCTGACGTGTAGTGCGTGACGTGGAGTGCGGCGTGTAGTGCATGACGTGTAGTGAATGACGTGTAGTGCGGCGTGTAGTGCATGACGTGTAGTGCGCGAGATGATTGCTGCGCATGAGGCCTAATGTCGGTGTTGCCATGCATTGACTCTCAGAAGTAAAGTGTAGACATTTGACATTTGCTACAATTTTTTCATTTCCTGAATGAAAAAAAAAAAATCATTGAGTTAAAACACGCGGTGGTGAGATATATATAATGCGCAATATAGTTTTTTATTAGCGTGTGTTGTGCATATGTATGAGAAATATGTTAGACATGTTTAACTTTTGAGAACAACATATATTTATTTAAACAGTGCTCGAATCTTACACTTCCTTCATTAGAGAAATTTCACACACACGTGTTGTCTCACGAATCGTCGTTCAGCGGCTCTTTGGACTCTTCATCTACCGTACTTGGGTACAAGCGCGGCAGGTTATTCTTTTCAAAACTAAAATGATCTTTGGTGGTTTTACGATATAGCGGATTTTCGAAATTTATAGAGGTGGGACGCCTGCTGCAATGACGATAAACGACCCAAAGTATAACCCCTGTCACCAGCCCAAAGCCGGCGATCGAGCCAATTATCACAAATGCAAAATAATGGGTATCTGTTTGCGGTGAGATTATACTGCCTTTGACATTTGTTGCATTACCAGCCGGATGTTTGTCAACCTCTGTAGCAGATGTTTGCCCGGTTTCTGTTGTAGTTTGGTAAGTATCATTATTGTTGATGCTATTATTTGTAGGAACGTGGGTTTTTGCAGTTTTGGACTTCTTTGGTGAATTTCTGCGACGCGTTTTGGCGGCGCTAATATTGATTTGAAATTTGAATCTTCGACACACATCGTAAAACAATTTCAGACCGGTAGGGCAGGCGTAAGAGATACGCGGGCTATGTGCGCTTGGCGAACACACAAACAGCATTATGATATACTAATAAATACTACAAAGAAACAAAAGGAAAGCGGCAACATTTGTCCATTCCAAGGCAACGCATTCATATCATATCATAATTGTGTGCAACTAGCAATGTTGGCCATTGCCTTCATTCCTACATAATAATACAATTGAGGTTTAAATAATATCAAATGTTAAAATACTTTATAAGAGAAGATACGCGTTTGCCACAAGCACACCGCATTGTTGAAAAAATAAATGCCATATGTTGTCATACAACGACATCTTACATAAATTTAATGTGGCATTCGTTGCGCTGCCCTGACATCTGCACCCGCTTGATCAATAAGATACATTGCAAAGTTGGCCGCCGTACCTATTGGAGCAGTGCTTGTACTCGCTACAGCGCCGCTGACTGGTGCTTTAATACCCATTGATTACGTATGGGCCGCACTGTAACCAGTGGCAAACCCCAATCAGTCTCCGATAGTAAGTTTAATATTGCATCCATATTCTCTTCGGGAATGTCATAAGCGTCAGCACGGAATGCCAAAAATTCATATAATTTAGTAGCACTCGTTTTGCGTACGTGCACATGAGCGAGTCCAATGAATATGACCAATTTAGATAGAATACGTTTGGAAAGATGTGGCACTTGCACCAACTGGCAATAGACATTTATGCTAGATATTAGTTTGTGGTTTTTTTGTGTCCTTTTGTTTCGATGTTCAACAGGCGACAACTTCACCAAATGTATTCGAGTTGTCCAATAATACATCGTTAATGGTCCCTGAGCTTATTAAAATATCTAAAAGTTCAACATTGGATACGTGACCCGCTCATGCATGACATTCTCTTCGAAATTAGTAACCACCTCCTTACACAAACGTGGCACTTCTGCGGGGTGTGTGCGTAGAAATTCGAATAATGCTGCCGAAGAATATTTTATTAAAGATTCAGTTAGCTGTCCAATGCTTGCGCTTATATAACCCATACGTATGTATATGCTCTTCCAAATTATTATTGGCACCCATTAGATAAACATGAATAATTTCAGCATTTGCTTCTGAATGATCTTCAATGTTATAGAAGGCGCGACAAAGTTCGGCAAAAGCAGCTATGGCACGTTCACGTATAACTGCAGCTTTATTTAGCAAACACTTATCCACAATATATTGCCAAGAGTCAAGACTTGCGATCGATATCTCAATGCGTGCCATACTACAATTCTTAATGAGATCAGTACTACAAGTTTTCATTATTTCACCGCTCATACCACGATAGAGATCACGTTGAATATATTTTGGGATTAATTCATTGAATTCAGTTAATAGTTGATTTGAAAGCAATCTTTTTTCCTGCGCCGACCCTGTTCTTCTGCCTTGTGATCCAATTCACTCAGCGCCGACGTTATCTCGTCCAAATAACGTTCCAAGTAAATCTCTTTAATATCGGCGCGTACCAAGTATTTCGCAGCTAAATATGCTGCATATTACTGCATGTATCATTTGTTGGCCGAATAAAGTTGACAAATATCAAAAATGCGTTCCATTTTAGATTTCGTTTGTGCGTGATTCATTAATATTTTAACATCATTTATGCCGTTCCCATCAGTAATTGCAGGGTGGCCTGCATCACTAGCAGTTGTGGTATAGGCGTCTAGACGTGACATATGGGATGGATTCAAAACCAGTATTGACATCCACAGTAATAACATATAACGCGTTTCTCAGTTATTATGTTGTCGGATTTTGGCGTTCGAGAAAATCCAATGCGAATTCCAAGTCAGTCAATTCGTGTGGCAAGAATTTTACCACCACTTTATATGTACGCACTTTGCTAAGCATATACACATATTTAAATGCAGTATGAATTGCATTTTCTGGTAATGCTTTATCGTGCACTTTTGCCAACAATCGCCCCAACAACAAATCCCAAATATGGATCAAGTAAATGAGGCTGCTCTTGGTATCTGGACAAAACTTCCGTATATCTTTCGTAATTCCGTTCAGAGCCTGATACATCGCAGTACTTCATTGTATTGATCGTTTCAAGTACTTGATCCAATTCCGTAAACTGTTCCAGCGTATTTGAGGGAACTTCATCTTCCTTCAGTTCCTCGCATTGCAGCATTTTCACACTGAATTTATTTATCTATTCTGCCGAAAATTTTTGCTTAAAATTTTGTGTTTTTGAAACAGCCGGTTGCTGGATGTTTGTAAGATTTTTCGAGGTTTTATTTCCGCGATTTCGTATCCATTGGGTGCGCCGCGGTTCATCGGACGATACTTTCAAGAAAGAACCTGCGCTAAATAGTAGGCGCTGGTTGCAGGTCTGTCGAGACATTACTAGGGTAAATATGATTATTGATCGCAGAAATGGCGTTTCTCAAGATTTGTGAAAATTTCAGAGAGCGAAAAGAAGGGTTTTTGGGTGAGGGGTTTTAATGTTAACAAGTAAGGAAGGCTAAGTTCAGGTGTAACCGAACATTACATACTCAGCTGAGAGCTTTGGTCAGGACTCTTCGAAGCCCTTGATCCCAGGAGTGAGACTTGGACCCGCACTCCTGCGATGGTTGAAGTGTTACCAGCGTATTCAGCCGCGTCTTGCCGTAGCTGTTGAAAAGTTCTCCCAATTGCCTTCTTTGCATATTTTGTTCTTTTACACACTACATACATCGTATGTAATTATGTGTTAAAGTTATGCTTGTAGGTAAGGCGGTTTTCAGAGAAATTTGGTAATGTTGCTGTTTGTGTTCCATTTATGGAACTAGTTCCATTTATGGAACTACAACGAATTACCCAATGTTGTCTATTTGTATGAGTTAAGCGGGGATTGCCCGTATCGCTTTAAATGTATGAAAACATTCATGTGAAGCAATTCAATAATTCGTTCAATAATCTGGGAAAGCTTTTAAACAGCGTGACATCCGGACGGACGAGGCTCAGTATACATAGGTAGTTCTTTTTATTTAACTGTTGTAAAGAAATGTAAATAATACATTTGGATGCTCATTTAAGTGATCACAGTTGAAAAAAAAAATTATTTTACATTTAAGCCCAAGCGGTTGCGGGTGCAATGTGTCAGATATCGCAAACCCAAAAACCCGTTTGAGGAATTTGGCAATAGGCAGTTGAATTTTTATGATGATGAGAAAAGAAATGATTCAATTGTATTCTGCGGCAGATAGTGAATCTGCGTTAGGGTGTGTTGGCCTCGTTCGGGGGAACGAGAGCTGGGTTATTTGTGTGTTGGCCTCGTTCGGGGTGAACGAGAGCTGGGTTTTTTTGGGATAAAGGAATATGGACTATTAAAGTTCATTTTCGTTGTCGTTGGGCGGAAGTAGTACCAATTTCGCTATTGGTCTCGTAATTTGTCCTTTGATTGTATTGACGTCAACAACACGTACACGGTTATCGGAACCTGGATGTGTGTTGACGACTCTCCCCATTTTCCACTCGTTCGGTTGTAGGTTATCCTCCTTGATGACGACTAGGTCCCCGGGTTTTAAGTTGGATTGTGGATGTTTCCATTTATACCTTTTCTGGATCTCGGTGAGATATTCCGATTTCCATCTTTTGCAAAAGGTCTGATGAAGGGCTTTCATCTTTTGCCATCGGTTTACAATGGAGGCAGGGTTTTCACTACAGTCGAGTTCAGGTGGAGCTAAAAGATGCCCACCTACGAGAAAATGGTCTGGAGTAAGCGGCTTCAGGTCGGAAGGGTCGTTGGATGAGGGACTTAGAGGTCTCGAGTTGAGGCAGGCCTCAATTCGACATAAGAGGGTTGTAAACTCTTCGAGAATATATTTATAATCGTGACGCGATCTTTTTAAAGTGGGTCTTAAAACTTTTTACCCCCGCTTCCCACAAACCTCCCATGTGAGGAGCGCTTGGCGGTATAAAATGCCATTCTATAATGTGATGGCTATATTTAGTCAACGTTCCGTCCCTTGCTTCACGCAGAAATGCTTTAAACTCGGATCGTAAAGATCGAGAAGCTCCGACAAAGTTAGTACCATTGTCGGAGTAAACGTTTTTCGGACAGCCTCGTCTGGATACGAATCTGGCGAAGGCAGCTAGGAAGGACCCGGTACTAAGATCGTTTGTCGCTTCTAGATGGATGGCTTTCGTCGAAAAGCAGACGAACAGGCAAACATATCCTTTTGAAATTCGACATCCCCTCCCTCGGTAGGATTTTATATCGAATGGTCCCGCGAAATCTACCCCAGTGTTGGTAAAGGCCCTAGAAAAGGTGGTGCGCTCCTTCGGAAGGATCCCCATAAGTTGCGTTTGTGTCCGCTTCCTGTAAATAGTACAGACCTTACAGTTGTGGATAACAGACCGTATCATTATTTTAACACGTGGGATCCAGTACTGAGTGCGGATATGACGTAGCATCAGCTGGTTCCCTCCATGCAGGGTGGTCTCGTGAGAGGATTGGACTATAAGTCTGGATAACCTGCAAGTATAAGGAAGAATAATGGGATGACTTTCATTATGGGACATGTCTTTCGATGCCCCAGTCCGCCCCCCCAGTTCGAATGATGCCTTCTTCATCTATATATGGGTTCAGGGGTAAAATCTCACTCTTCCCATTTATTAGATTTCCTGACTTCAAGTTTGCGTACTCTTCTTGATAATGTTGCCTCTGGCATATTGTTATCAATCTTCGCGTTGTTTTTTCTATTTCGTCAGGAGCGATCGAATGAGAATCCCTTTTGAAAGAGGATTTAGTTTTTGGGTGCGTATTCTGGAAAAACCGAAGAATATAGGATATAACCCGCAAAGCCCTTGGTAAATCGGAAAACCTATCTAGAATATCAAAGTTATTTTTCACCAAAGTTGCATGAACTTTCACCCTCTTTTCCTCCATATTCGTATTGTAATCTTCTTCTTGTGTTGGCCAATTTTCGTTGTCTTCTTGTAACCAAGAAGGTCCCTGCCACCACAAAGAATGTTCGATTAGATCCGAAGCGTAGAGGCCTCTGCTCGCCAAATCTGCAGGATTTGACGCGGAGTCTACGTGCCGCCATACCTTGCCTCCTACTTTATCGATGATTTTAGTTATTCGATGTGCCACGAACGTTAACCACGAACATGGTGGTTTTCGGATCCACGCCAGTACTATAGTCAAATCTGTCCAAAGGGTTACTTTAATGTTTGAAAGTTGCATATTTTCTATGCCCGACTCTATAATTTCTGCAAGTAGGACTGCGCCGCAGAGTTCCAGTCGTGGCAATGATATGGTTTTGACCGGGACTACTCTCGTTTTGGCCATCAACAGGTTGGTGAAGACTTGATCCTTTGTTGGTACCCTCAGGAAAACAGTGGCGGCATATGCTTTTTCCGAGGCATCGCTGAATCCATGTATTTCGACATTGTCCTTCAATGTGTAGTGAACCCATCGCGGTATGCGTATATCGTTGATCTTTTCGTAGTCCGTCATGAATGATTGTCACCGATGTAGAGTAGTTTCAGACACATCTTCATCCCAGCCTGTCCCTTCCAACCAAATATTTTGCATTATTATTTTGGCTACAATTACGACTGGTGCCAGCCAGCCAAGAGGGTCGTAAAGTTTTGCGATCGCAGAAAGTATTGACTTTTTTGTTACGGCGTGGTTATTGTCAAAGGGTTTCGCTGTGAAGTAAAAGTAGTCGAAATGGGCGTTCCACCTGATACCGAGTGCTTTTACCATGCTGGTGTCTTCAAACTCAAGAAAATCCTCGCTTAATAGGTATTGCTTCGGTATACCCTGTAGGATTTTCTTGCAGTTGGACGTCCATTTTCGCAATGGGAAACCTGCCGATTGCAATGCCAATGATATTTCGTCCCTTGCCTTGATTGCAATTTCGATGCTGTGTCCACCGACGAGTACGTCATCAACGTACATGCAATTTCGCAGTATATCTGCTGCCATTGGATGCGATGTCTCCACGTCATCAGCTAGTTGGTGCAGCGTTCGAATCGCAAGATACGGAGCACAATTAACCCCAAAGGTTACCGTTTTCAATTCATAAATGTTAATTGGGTTTTTGGGGCATTTGCGAAATATGATTCGCTGATATTTTGTTTGGTCTTCATTGACCCATATTTGGCGATACATTTTCTCTATGTCGCTGTTAAATACGTATTTGAACAGCCGCCAACGTAGTATAAGAATTGTCAGGTCGGATTGAAGAATCGGACCTGGATATAAGGCATCATTTAGACTTTTGCCATTAGTGGTAGGACAAGATGCATTAAATACGACTCTGACTTTTGTCGTTGTACTTCCCTCCTTTATAACAGCATGGTGAGGTAGGAAGTAACAGTCATTTGAGTCTGGCGAAATATTGCCTATTTGTTTCATGTGCCCTAAAGTTTCATATTCGGATACAACTCTATTGTATTCCGTTTGAAGGACTGGGTTTTTCGCAAGTCGTGTCTCGTTGCGATAGAATTGAGAGCACGCACTTCTTAATGAGGGGCCTAAGTTAAACTCTTTCCTAAAGGGTAAGGAGACTACGTATTTGCCATCGTTGTTCCGAACTGTTGTGGATTTGTATAGCTCCTCGCAGTAAGTGTCATCGTTATTGATGCTCCTTTTCTTTGGAATTTCCTCTATCTCCCAAAAAGCCGCCAATTGTTTATCTAAAGTGACCTCATTGAAATATGAAACTAGGGTCTTATTTGTATCAACCGCATCTGTCCGGCCTGTCAAAATCCAGCCGAACACCGTTTCCTGTGCTTTTACTGTGTTTAGCACGTCCTTCCTGATACCGCCTAGCATAATTTGGGGGTATATGTCTCCGCCCAGAATTAAGTCGACTGGCTCATTGACAAAGAATCTTTTGTCAGCCAGTACTTAGTCAGGGAATGCTTGCCTAGTCATTGCGTTTATTTGGCAAGTTGGAAGATTCCCTGTTAATTTTGGTAAAACCAGCATGATCGTATTGATCTCGATTAATGGGTCTGTTGGTGACCGCAATTGTATGTTGCACGCTCCTTTTACTTGTGCAGACATTGTATTACTGATGCCCGAAACTTGGGCATGCAGGCGTTTGGATGGCAGATTAATTCTGCGCTTTAGTTTCTCGGTAATGAATGAACATTCAGATCCCGAGTCTATTAGGGCTCTCGCCGAATAGTCAACACCATTAAAACGAATATTGACCTGAGCTGTCCCTAGTAATACCCCTTTATTTGTGTTTGCGAAACATGAGTTCACATTATTAATCGGAGCGTTTTCTCTTTCAGCATTGCGTCGTATTTGAGCTTCCCGTGAGGTAGATGCTCCTATAGTGTCAGGAGTATTTGTTGGTTTTGGCTGATTCGAAATATGAAGCAGCGTATGATGTCTTAAATGACATGTGGCACAGTTCATTTGACTGGTGCACTTTGTCACCGAATGGCCAGCAGAAAAGCAGTTTATGCACCCACGGCTGCTCGTAACTTGTTCAAACCGTTTATTGGGTGTTAAACGTAAGAACTTTTCACACTTTGAAATTCGATGTGCAGGACTTTTGCACATCTTACACGTAGGTTTGGCTACTGTTGCACTTGCCTGGTAGGACCCTAATCGTTTCGACGATGTATCTGCCGAGGAACGAGAAGCATGTGGCTTAGAGGGTTTTGAAACCGTATCCCCTCTTATATCTACAACAGTTTCCAACGTTTGGAATCTGCTGGATAAGAATTTATCCATATCTGCCCATTTTGAAATTTCTGTTTTATTTTCTATGGTTTGTTCCCATAGAGCCAGTGTGGTTTCTGGCAGTTTTGTGGAGCACAAATACGTTAGAATTGCATCCCAGTTTGATATGTCAATCTTGTGACATTGAAGCGCTGAGATACAATTGTTTATTTCACGTTGCAGTTTTTTAATGGAGCTACCGCATTCGCTCTCAACTGCTTTTAAACTAAAAAGAATTTTTAATTGGGCATTGACCAAGATACGTTTGTTTTCGTATCGGTCACATAAATTTTTCCACGCTGTATCGAAACCGTCTGTTGTTAAGGAATACCGTTCCACTATCTCTTTGGCCTCCCCTTGAGTTTTTTGCCTTAAATAGTATAGTTTTTGCACTGCATGGAGTTTACTATTATTAATATATATGGCAGTGAACATGTCCCTAAAAGACGGCCATGAAATATAGTCACCTTTGAAAATATCCGTATCACATGCTGGCAGGCGCACATGATATTCCATGTTATCTGAGACATCTACTTTCTTATCTTTCCTTTCAAAATTCTCCAAAAGCTCAGCTATTGCCGCCTGACACTTTAGGAAGCTGAAATAGCACATTTTATGCTTCTTCTTGATAGCCGATAAGTCCTTTGAATCAAGCTCTGATGAACCTAAGAGCTTTTCGTATGTCACCTTCGTAGCTTCCCACAGAGTTTTTAACTCATCCCTTTGGTATATTAGGGAGTGTTTACTGTGTTGTGAAGGTGACATGTCGTTGAAGTCATACTCCGTCACTGCATCTGCTTGGCGTGTATAGGTATCCATTATATGAAAATTTATTGAAATATTAATTGATTAATTGCCTTTGCAGAGAGTATTGAGTGAAAATGAACTGAAACGAAGGACTGTGTTTGAGAGAGATCTCTCGAGGAAGTGGCCTCGAAGCTTGCGAGAAAGCTAGGAATTAATTTAAAGAATGTGCAATTTTCGTGGTGGCAACGGCGCGCACCCACGTAATTATTCAAAGAATGCTCTAATGCAGATGTGCCAATGACTCGTGTAAGCCAATAAGTAATGGCTAGTGAAGAAAGTGGTGTTAGTGAAAAAATAAAGAAATGTATGAACGTTCGTTATGGACTTTTTGGTAATTTAACCAAGGACTGTGAACTTTTGTATCACAAAATTAGATCAGTAAAAACTGATTTGTGTATTGCCGCAAATGAGAATAATAATTCTTCAATATTTCAAATAATTGTGCAAGGAATGAGGCTATTGGCCACCCAAACAACAACAACAATATGTGTGTAGTTTCAAAAATAAGTGCACTTTGCACTGAAACAACAAAATAAATTGCAGTAATGCCCGTGTAAATAAGTGCAAGTGATTTGTATGTGAGAAAAAATTTTATTTGATTAAATGTGCGCCTAAATTAAATTTACAGGTTTCTGAATAAGTAACCTTAACAAATGGAATTTTTGTGCTGTGGATTAAATGAATTTTTTCAGATAAATCCTGCAAAGGTGAAAATCGAAAAGTGACGCAAATCGGTGTTTGAGGTTATGTTAACCTTTTAAAGCAGTGTTGTGCTACCTTGAGCTGTGTCCGGAAAATCTTACCGCTGGTGGGGGATAGTTCCGGATAGTCACAAGGCGTGTTGCACAAACTTTAAATAAATGCGTTAAGCGCCTTTTCCTATTTTTGCACAAGATGAGACTTCTCACTTCACGGAAAAAAAAAAAACAAAATCACTTGCACTGTTTAATATAAAGAGCCACTTTGTAATTTTTAATTTTATTTTGAAATTTTAGTAAAAGTGAAATTAAAAGAAAACCCTACCTAGCACGAAATATTTTTAAACCACGTACCTTTTATCAAAGTGTTGATCCGGATAATCGAATGTGATTTAAATATTGTTGTTGGATGTTTCCAAAAGGTACCACCAAAAATGTATCAGTTGTTGTTGTTTCGAATATAAAATCGCTGGTATCACCAAGAAAACTGTATCACCATGGAAAATTGCTAATATCTGTTGTTGAAATTTTTGGTTTTTCCTGTGTATTCTCACGAGTTTGGTATGCTTCCTTGCTTTAATGCCTAGAGAGTTGAGTGGACTGTAATTGTGTGACTGGTTCTCTTTACCGGCGCGGTAAGGACCATGAACAAATGCGTGGTGGCAACGGCGCGCACCCACGTATTTGTTAAATAATAGTTAAGGCGAAAAAAGGGGGAAGAAAATAAAAACACCAAAAGGATTTCGTATTAATAAAAAGAATTCACAAAGTGCTTTTATTTATATAAATACAACAAGTGTTAAGAAAAGGTTTAACAAATGTTGTGGAAAATGATATATATGTGATAGTAATTTTGAAAAGTTGAACTTACGTGAACGGGCGACTACGTGTTCCTTTGCTGGCTGCTGGATTAAAAGAGGACGAGCCTCTTTGCGACATGAGCCGATGAACCCGAGATACAGCTCCTTCGTTGGGTTTCCCGGCAACAAAGTTGCTATACCGCGGGCTCACAGCGGTAAAACTCTAAGATACATGCGTACTACCACTCACACATGCCTGTGTGTATTAGTGATCACAAGCATGCATATGTGGTAGTAAACGAAGAAAATTATGTTACGAGGGAGGGGAGATATATTTAGGCCTGTGGCCTAAACACGTACCAAAGTTAAACAACAACTTCTTAGCTGTGAGCAAAATTCTGAGTAACGGAAACGAAGTATGCTTTAAAAAAAATAAAGCAATTGTAAAGACAAAAGAAAATAAATTAGTGTTCACTGCTGATATGCAAAACGGAGTTTTTCGCGTAAATTTGACTAAAACTACAAACAAAGAATATATTAATTTAGTAACTGAAAATAAAAATGAACATGAAAATGTGCAAAAGTGGCATCGGCGATTCGGCCATGTAAACTATAAAGATTTGTTTATGCTTGCACAAAATAATATGGTGCGTGGCTTGTGTATCAATAAGAAATTGAATATTGATTGTGACATATGCGCAATGTGTAAAATCAAAAGAAGCGCTTTCCTTAATTATTCGAATGTGCAATCAACAAAATGTTTGGAAATTATTCACTCCGACATTTGCGGACCTATGCGTACGACATCGCAAGGTGGCTCAAATTATTTTATCACGTTTATTGACGATTTCTCGCGCTACATTGAAGTAAAATTTCTAAAGAAAAAATCTGATGCATTTCTTGCATTTAAGCAATTTGTTACGTGCGTAGAAAATCAGTCTGGTAATAAAGTAAAATGTTTGCGCAGTGATAATGGGCGTGAATATTTGGGAACGGATTTCCAAAGTTACCTGAAAAGTAAAGGTATTATACATCAAAAGACGGTGGCGTATACACCAGAACAGAATGGCGTGGCAGAACGCGCCAACCGCACTTTAGTTGAGATGGCTCGGTGCATGTTAGTTTCATCGAACCTCACACAATCGCTATGGTCGGAAGCAGTCAACACCGCCGCTTACATACGGAATAGGTGTCCCACGAAAATTTTAAAAAATAAAACGCCGTATTAATGTTATCGAGGGTACAAACCGAGTGTTAACCATTTCAAAGTATTTGGTTGTGAAGCTGTTGTGCTTAACAAGCAGCCAGGAAAATCAAAGTTCGATTGTAAAGGATCGAAGGTACGGTTTTTAGGCTATGCTGATCATACTAAAGGGTATAGACTTTATGATCCCTTAAAGAAAAGCATTGTAATTGCTCGTGATGTAATATTTTTCGAACACGCTTTGCCAAAACTTGAAACCGTAGAGGATAACTCCGATGAGCCCGAAAATGCTGATTCTAACGCGATCATTGAATTAATTACCGAAAATGCAATTAAATCGATTGAAAGTGCAGATATGAGTGGAAATGATGGTGAAAATGCAGATATGAGTGTTGATAAAAACTCAAGCAGTGATGACATGGCAAATGATGAAGATGACGACGATGCATCTGAAGATAGTGCTTCGAGTGACGAAGGCGAAATGGTATTTGGAAGAAAACGAGGACGACCGCGTATATGCCGAACAGGAAAAGTAGGCAGACCAAGAAAAAAAATATATAGTTGAGGTACTTAATCTGGCGTACGAAAATCCAAATTCAGTCGAAGATGCGATGCAATCTGACGAAAGTTCGCAATGGAGAAATGCTATGCAGGCGGAATATAATTCCCTAATGAAAAGTGGTGCTTGGACTCTAGCTGACTGTCCACCTGACAAAAACGTGATTGGTTGTCGCTGGGTGTTCGCTAAAAAGTTCGATGGCGATGGTAAACTTGAAAAGTATAAAGCGCGTTTAGTTGCGCAAGGTTGTTCGCAGAAACCAGGCGAAGATTTTACCTTCACTTATGCACCAGTCGTCAGGCATTCGACTATTCGTATGATTGTTTCATTAGCAGTACAATAAAAGCTGCTGGTAAACCATGTCGATGTCGTAGCTGCATACCTAAACGGTGATTTGAAAGAAGAGTTGTACATGCGCCAGCCTGAAGGTTTTATTGATGAGCAACAACCCCAAAAAGTGTGCAGACTTCAAAAATCTTTATATGGCCTTAAGCAGGCCGGCAGATATTGGAACGAAAAGATTGATAAAGTTTTGAGCGACATTGGTTTCGTGAGATGCAGATCAGACAACTTTGCATATACTATGTGCGGCAATGGCGAAATTAATATATTGAGCATATACGTTGATGACATCATGTTGGCTTGTTCGTCAGAAAACACGATGCAGAAAATTATTAAAATGCATAATGAGAAAGTAAAAGCTGTCGATCGTGGCCCTATTCGTTATTACCTGGGCATGGAGGTTGAAAGGGACGATCTCCGTGGAAGTATTTCAATCCATCAAGGGCGCTATGTCGACGAGTTATGAAAGCGCTGGAATATGGCAGATTGTAAAGGTGTTGCAACGCCTTACAGTAAAGGCACGTTTCTTGCAAAATGCAGTAACAAAAATTGTGCGGGTTTTCTCACCAAGCAGTACATGTCACTTGTTGGTGGTTTGACATATTTGGCCATAATTTCTCGGCCGGATATAGCATACACCGTATCGAAGCTGGCACAGTTTACCAGTCACCCGCACAAAGCGTATTTCGTAGCAGCCAAGCGTGTATTGCGCTATTTGAAAGAGAAGCCGA